>NW_026129686.1:0-39848 GCF_022985175.1 Labeo rohita | reverse complement strand
AGGTTTGTGTTTCACAGCAGTTCACAATCAATGAGCACATTTATGTCAGATGACTGCTTGTGATTGACTGCTGATGAATTATTAAAGTCTGTACTTAATGTGTTGATATTTTAAGATGCATATTTTATCTCCCTCATCTTCTTGAATGAGCAGTCAGAAACAGAAAAGCAGGCATTTCAAAATACAAGTCCACTGTATTTCTGTTTGTTTATAATTATAAGTTCTACATCAGGGATATGCTTTTTTTTCTGGTTAATATTGGTATTTTTGGTTACACACTGTGTTTAAAGCATATAAATAATTACAGTTATTAAATACAGTTTAATTCAGAAATATTTAAAGCCTGTGTTCTCCTGAAGTTTATAATGTAGGAGCACATGTGTTTATTGTCTCAAGTCCTGTCTTTGTGCATTGTGTGTTTTTGACTCCCATAAATCAGTTCAATCATCACGACACGTTTATCCTCACCTGGGGTCAGAGGTCACTGGATCATCACTGAATAAAGGAGGCAGAATTATGGATCTGTCTCTATTCAGAAACACACAGCTTTAGTTCTGTCTGCTGTTTCATTTATTATAAGGTTGTTTCTCACTGTCAGTGTTTCTAAGGGCCGGGACACACAGAGATGACTTCAAAGAAACATCAGCGATGAAAGCCGTCGGTGTTGTCACCTCGTGTCTACAGCATCTGGACCAAAAAGCTTGAACACACTCAGACTACAGCCGACTGCACAATAACACGTGCCTTCTGCGCCTGCGTGAGAGGAATTAGCAGTCTATATCAGCAGCTATCAATAGTATATATTTGTGTTTTTAAAAGGAGAAACAAAACAAGGATATACGAGATAAATGCAGATATACAAAGCGTAAAAGAAGCAGTGCTTGCTTACCATTTTTAATCTCAGTTATGTTGATGATAACTTTATTCATGTTAAGTGACTCATGTTGTAATGAAAATATTCACATACTGGAATGTTTGTGTAAAATGATGTAACATTAGAACAGTCTTCTGTCTGTGCCGTCATTTACTTCCTCATTTTCATCACTTTCAGACTCGTTTTGCTAAACTGAGCATCCAATCAGAGTTCCCCAACACTGATTCAGCAGTTGATTAAAAAAAAATAATTAATTAATTTGAGAGATTTTAGAATTAATAAATTAATTAATTAATAAGTAAAACACACCCACTATACACAACACAATGTGATTCATTTCATTTTGTTATGTTTCTTTAAATTTATAAAAACAGAATGAAAAAGTTTTCTTTTTGAGTGGAAAGAATGTTTTTGTATGATTTTCATTTATGTGAGTCATTGTATTCAGTGACTGTATGTATGTGGAATAAGGTGGTACTGTCCCTTTAAGTCTGCTCTCCTGAGAACATGCTCCGCTGCAGAGGGACAATTAAATACTGACGGAGCAGAGCTGATGCAGATTATTGTGTCTAAAGATCACCATTTGTGATGAAATATTCATAAAATCATCATCTGATAGGGATTTGGTGAGTGTTTAATGCTGTCAGTATGTTTTTGTTGAAGTTTGTCGAACACTATTCTGATAATGATCAGTAAACAAGTGTCTACACAATTGTAGGATAAAATCCCTTTTTTGTTTTAAGTAGAATCTTGAGTTCATACTAATGTATTTATGGTAGTGGTGGTGAGATGAAGCCTCATGAATCACTGAAGATTTTCAGTCAAGTGCTTCACAAAACGGTTCATTTCTCGAGGCTTCATTTGCTCACAATAAACCTGCTGGACAAAGAGTCAAACAAGCAGATCCATTACAGATGACCTGATGTGATCTGTGATACACTGTATTTTGTGCCAGTTAAGGCTTAGAAATAACAGTGAAGAAAAAAAATCAGTTTTCACACAGACTAATCTATTTATATGAATATAATGTGTATTTTCTGGTGGTATATAATGATTGTATAACATAATATAACATAACTGTGTAATAGATGAATTGGCTTAAAATTAATTAGACTATCAAATGTGTGTAAGAGGCCTGTGAATTTGCAAGATTCGAACAGCTTTATTAACCGTTAGGCGAAGTCGAGGTTTTGGACTTCACCACTGACGTTATTGCTCTAAAGCGAGATGAGCCTTGATATGTGCTTCAGTAGCTGTGTTTCCATTACCCTTCAAGATTCACAAATTGAAATTGCAAACTGAAAATACGTGTCAATATTTCGCAAAACTGCAATGGAAATGGATATTTTTTTGCATTTACAGGTCACATGGCACATGTAAAAGTCATATGATCATTCTTCAATTCACTATAAACTCCAAGAAACACTTCATACGTAGCTGCTCTCAAGTATTAGGGGCTTTCCCTGATATGAATTGTTTTTAGACTATGTGCACTGCGGCCCGTAACGGCTCTGACGCGGTCACCGGAGCTGATCTTATGTTTATAACAAGGTTGCCAGGTTTTCACAACAAAAGCCACCAAATTGCAACTCCAATCTAGCCCAAAAGCAGCCCAATCGAATTTAGAGGGGGTTTTAGTTATATAACATCAGTTAATGGAAACGCTGTCATTTCGCAATACTTTTTTATCTGCATTTATAAAGTATCACTGGATACACTGTTTTCATTCAAATCAAAGCGTAAATATATGTAAAAACATATCCATGTGGTGCGGCTGACACAGAATGGCGTATGCGGTTTGCGTCCAGTGGATACTCTCCAAAATGAGACGAACTGTTGAATAAACTCTTTTTTTTTTTTCTTCATGTACAAGAAGTATTCTCATCTCTTCATAAAATTCAGATTGAACCACTGATAGCAGATGGACTATTTTGGACTGGCAATTTCATATAGTAAATAACCAGCGGGCATAAAGAATATTTTCTTTGCTCAAGCCTTCATCTGCCTTATTTACAGGCTCCATAGTCGAACCTAACTGGTCCAAATAACATCCACAGCTGCACTTATGAAATAGAACAAAATAATAACACAAACAATAACTCTTAGTGTTGTTATTATAAACAGGTGCACTTGCATCTAAGGGTGTTGGACTTTCACACTACGGATTCACATGTGAGCCACATCTGAGTGAAACTGATGTGAACTAGTAAGTGAACTAGTAGTTTGACGTGATGCAGCGCCGCACAGACTGATCGGTTTATTACAGTGCCGTGAGTGAGAGCAGACTGCTCCGTATGTTTCTGAATCGCTCTCACGGATGTCAGACACTGATCGATCTGTGCGTCGTTGAACACACACACCACCGGTTTCACAGACAAGGCTTAAGATCATACTAGATTGAAATGTAAGTCTGAGCTGTTTCAACTGACAGAAACTTGCACTGACTGATCGTAAAATATATCAGTGCCTTTGTTTTGTCTCAAGATGCACACCAGTAATGTTTATTTCTAAGGCACATTAATAAAAACTAGATAAAAAAGTTCGTCAAGACAAACTTTAAGTTGGCTTGAGAAAGCCGGACCAGAAAGTTTTAAAAAGTTTGAAAATTGTAAACCGTTTAAGAAGTTTGAAAAGTTTAAAAAGTTTGAAAAGTTTGAAAAGTTTAAGAAGTTTATGAAGTTTTAAAAAGTTTAAAGTTTGAATTCAGTCTGTCAGAAAGCTAGATAGATAGATAGATAGATAACAAGTGTTTCTAGTATGATTAGCAAGTTATTAGCATGTTTCTAGCATGATTAGCAAAGTTGCTAGCATGTTTCTAGCATGATTAGCAAGTTGCTAGCGTGTTTATAGCATGATTAGCAAGGTTGCTAGCATGTTTCTAGCATGATTAGCAAGTCGCTAGCATGTTTCTAGCATGATTAGCAAAGTCGCTAGCATGTTTCTAGCATGATTAGCATGTTTCCAGCATGATTAGCAAAGTCGCTAGCATGTTTCTAGCATGATTAGCAAAGTCGCTAGCATGTTTCTAGCATGATTAGCAAGTTGCTAGCATGTTTCTAGCATGATTAGCATGTTTCTAGCATGATTAACAAGTCGCTAGCATGTTTCTAGCATGATTAGCAAAGTCGCTAGCATGTTTTTAGCATGATTAGCAAAGCAAGCATGTCGCTAGCATGTTTCTAGCATGATTAGCAAGTTGCTAGCATGTTTCTAGCATGATTATGCAAAGTTGCTAGCATGTTTCTAGCATGATTAGATGTTTCTAGCATGATTAGCAAAGTTGATAGCATGATTCTGGTTGCTAGCCATAGATAGATAAATAGATAGATAGTAATGGTTAAATGATAGATAGATAGATAGATAGATAGATAAGGTTTGAAGATAGATAGATAGATAGATAGATAGATAGATAAGGTTTGAAGATAGATAGATAGATAGATAGATAGATAGATAAAGGTTTGAAGATAGATAGATAGATAGATAGATAGATAGATAGATAGATAGATAGATAAGGTTTGAAGAAAGATAGATAGATAGATAGATAGATAGATAAGGTTTGAAGATAGATAGATAGATAGATAGATAGATAGATAGATAAGGTTTGAAGATAGATAGATAGATAGATAGATAGATAGATAGATAGATAGATAAGGTTTGAAGATAGATAGATAGATAGATAGATAGATAGATAGATAGATAGATAGATAAGGTTTGAAGATAGATAGATAGATAGATAAGGTTTGAAGATAGATAGATAGATAGATTTTCTGTTGAGTATTTTGTCACAGATAATGCCACTAACATGGTTAAGGCAATGGCTGATGGTAACTATGTGCACATTAGGTGTATGGCTCACACCTTACACCTAGTGGTAACAGCTGCTCTAAAAGAGTGCCGGGGAGTGACCAATGTGATATTGATTGCTCGCAAGATCACTGGGTTTGTACACAGATCAAACAAAGCTGTGAACAAACTTCACAAAATCCAGGAAGAGCTTGGCCTTCCCAAGAGCACTTTGGTGCATGATGTGTCAACCAGGTGGAATTCCTCCTTCCACATCCTCAGGTCATTACTTTAAAGCCACCCTACTGGATCCCCGATTTAAGAGCTTGCCCATGTCACTACTTAATACATCAGAGTTTGACAGGCTCAAGGCAGATGTGGCTGCAGAGGTGGATGCAGAACTCCAAGCAGATGATGTTTCTGGGGTACCTGAAGCTGCCAGTTCATCCTCAGTTGAGAGTGAGACCAGTGGGCAAAAAAGCCTCTTTTGGGGGGCAATGCACAATCTTGCTAAACCAAAAGCCAAATCTGCCTCATCTGGTGCTATGACCTCCCTCAAGATAGTTGAGAGCTACTTAGCTGAGGACAGCACTGAATCACTGACCTCAGATCCTGCAGTGACCTTCTGGTCAAAAATGATGCAGCCACAGCCAGCCCTGGCTCATGTGGCAATGAAATATCTCACCTGCCCCCCAACAAGTGTCTACTCTGAGAGGATCTTTAGCACAGCAGGAGATATTGTGTCCCCACATCGCTCCAGACTGCTCCCCTCACATGTGGAGGAGCTTGTGTTCACAAAATACAACATGGAGAAATTTAACTGAGAGTATGTTGGCAGAAGATATCTTCTTCCAAGTGAAATATGGTTAAGTTATGGTTAACATAAAACATAAAAAAAAAACATAAAAAAAATAATAAAAACATAAAAAAATAACATAAAAATAATGTAAAAACATAAAACATAAAAAAAAAACCTTTGTGTCTGTTTTTTGGCAGACAGTTGACAATAGCAGGGCTGTATCTTTTAGTATTATATAGAATACAACTTTTGTTCTGCCAGATCTCCCAGTCAGGGGTTGATAAAGTTTAGTTCTTGGAATTCTGTGCATTAGAAAGAAGTTCTTTCAGAAGAAGAACAGTTCTTTGAAGTATTATATGTTTTTATTCTGTCTGTTCAGCGTCCTCCAAGGACGGGTGGTGGTGGGGTTCATAACGTTTACAATGGTATTTTATTAGTTGTTGGTTTAACCATAGATGAGGTTCTTGCTGTTATGTTATTTTCTTTTCAATGACGTCCCTTGTTACATGTTCAAAAACATCAACCAATATTGCATATCCATAATTATTATAATGGATATAATTAAAGAATACTTACTTAGAAGTGTAACTCAAAAAAAATGGATTTTTACGCCTATTTTGAATTTTACTCGAATACAAATACAAATACAAATACTTTTCCCCCCTCAACAAATACAAATACAGATACAAATACAGATACAAATAGATAGATAGATAGATAGATAGATAGATTGCACAGGTTTGAAATAGATAGATAGATAGATAGATAGATAGATAGATAGATAGATAGAAAGGTTTGAAGATAGATAGATAGATAGATAGATAGATAGATAAGATAGTTTAGAAGATAGATAGATAGATAGATGAAGATAGATAGATAAGGTTTGAAGATAGATAGATAGATAGATAGATAGATAGATAGATAGATAGATAGATAGATAAGGTTTGAAGATAGATAGATAGATAGATAGATAGATAGATAGATAGATAGATAGATAGATAAGGTTTGAAGAAGATAGATAGATAGATAGATAGATAGATAGAGGTTTGAAGATAGATAGATAGATAGATAGGTTTGAAGATAGATAGATAAGGTTTGAAGTTTGAAGATAGATAGATAGATAAATAGATAAGGTTTGAAGATAGATAGATGAAGATAGATAGATAGATAAATAGATAAGGTTTGAAGATAGATAGATAGATAAGATAGATAAGGTTTGAAGATAGATAGATAGATAGATAGATAGATAGATAGATAGATAGATAGATAGATAGATAGATAGATAGATAAGGTTTGAAGATAGATAGATAGATAGATAGATAGATAGATAGATAAGGTTTGAAGATAGATAGATAGATAGATAGATAGATAGATAGATGAAGATAGATAGGATAGATTTAGATAGATAGATAGATAGATAGTTTGAAGATAGATAGATAGATAGATAGATAGATAAGGTTTGAAGATAGATAGATAGATAAATAGATAAGGTTTGAAGATAGATAGATAGATAGATAGATAGATAGATAGATAGATAGATAGATAGAGAGAGAGAGAGTCAGCCACTCTAAGAATGAGCTCCTGAAAAATTACAAAAGATTAAGCCAAAAAAGTAAGACAGAGAGTGAGATAATAACAGCAAGCAAGTATAAACAACAGAGGATCAACTTGGATTCCCGTAAGACTGTTTTTTTCTTCTGGAAATATACATTTTAATACAAAAAAGAAAACTGGAACCTCTGGATTAGCATCTGGCTACTGGATCTCCACTGTACCAGCTATCTGCAGTTTTCCCTCCAAAACACTCAAGGACTTTTTAAAGGAACTACAACTGAAAAACACTGCACAATTGTTGATCTTCAGTTGCTAAACAAAGAGGTGAGCCCTATTTGGCATAAAACAATACCAAAAACTGTATATTTAATTTTATTCAAGTAAAATCTCTCATCATTATAAGCTAAAAGCTACAGTTAGCTGCAGCTCTGGCTCAGTGCCAAGTCTGATCACCATGGCGACCCTGGCGCAAACAGAATGCAGGGAGGTGTGTTACCCAGAGAAGTGCAGGAGTGTACAGGCACGTAAAAAACACAAAGAGAAAACTCTCAGAGACAATCCTGATGTTTTGTATGCTGACTATATTCAACTCAATGGGAAAAAAATCAAGAACAACTTAATTTTCCACACCACTATGATTAATGCTTGGAAATTGGCCATCTGTGAGGAATACAAGCATGTTTTTAAAGAAGGAATTGGCCGAGGAGGAAGATTAACTATTTGTGAAGATGAAATGCTAGACACAGACAACCCCATTCTCACTATAACCTACTATACTAAAGGTACCTTCTTATTGCAAGGCAATGAAGCAAGCCTGAACTCATTTGAGAAGATTTTCCCCCTGCTCAAAGCCAGAGTAGAGAAGGAGAGAGATGAGACCCATGTGAACTGCACAGATTCCGAGGACGAAGGCGCGATGAATCCTTCACCTTCATCATCTGAACGTCAACTGAGAGACAGTTTAGCCCTACTAGAACTGGACTTCACTGAATTCAGAGAACACATTCAAGTCAAACTCTCAGACACACACAACACAAACATTTACATCCAAGAGCTCAAAGATGAACTCCAGCAGCTGAAGAAAAACACCAGCTCCTCCATTACTGAACTTACAAGAGCTCTCCGAGAACTACAAGAAGAAAACCGAACTCTTCGCTTACAGCTATGCAAACTAGAGGAGGACACAGAGAAAAAAGAAAAGAACTTCTCTAGACAGCTGCAAGAAATGACAGAACAATTACAGAAAAACACAAAAGACATTACACTTCACTACAATACAGTTCCTACTACAGACAAACCAAGCTACACATACACAGAATGCGTGTCTACAACAAACACACAAACACCTGCAGCAACACAGGCCTCACCTACCCAACCTCCAAAACCTGATCCAGATGTTCTCCTCCTCATGGACTCTAATGGAAAATTCTTGGACCCTAAAAAACTCTTCCCACACCAAAAAGTCACTGCAAAGCGATGTAGCACTACAAGCCACGCCCATCAGATCATCAGAGACTTCACAGGACACCCCTCATGTATTATCATTCACACTGGGACTAATGACCTTCACTCGCTGCGCAACAGTACTGCTGATGCTGTGAGGAAAATGGCAGAAATCACCAGCAAAAAGTTCCCAGAGTCCCGAATCATAATCTCCACGCTTCTCCCAAGACATGATACACCACCACACATCATCTACAACATCAATGCTGAACTTTCCCGTGGATGTTCTGCACTCCCCAATGTACACCTGGCCCACCACCATCACATCGGCCTTCAACACCTGTATGATGGACTTCACCTACACAAAGACGGAGTTCGTATTTTTGCGAAGTCCCTAAAAGATGCAGCCCTGGGCCGCAGCCCAGCATCACCGAGACACTTATTACCAACTCCACGATTCCACCAGTCCATTCACCCCTCCATGCCCAGGAATCCCCCTCCGGCCCCAGTGAGGAAAGACATTGCATGGACAAACAACACACATCGTCCACTACATCCACCAACGGCTCCCTACACACCTGTAAACCTGCAGTCACCAACTTCACATCCACCTACTGGCTATCAAACCCCCGTAAGAAAGAAGAAACCAAAAACCACCCTACACCAAGAGAATCCCCCACAGCCGAAAGCACAGAGCTATGCTGAAGTTGCAGCTCGGCCCCCTGCTCCGCCCAGCACCTCCACACCTGCCAGCGAACTGAGCCAGATCAGAGAGATGTTGCATACACTGTGCAGCCAGCTCCTGAACAGATAAGGACAACATCCACAAACATAGTGCACTAAGGGGGGAAAATAAAATAAGTTAATTAATTAAAAAAAGTGTACTAATGTTAACTGTTTACCATATATATTCTCACTGGTTATTTTCTCTCTGTCTTACCAAATAGGTTTATCTTTAACAATACAAATATACTAATGCGTTCATTTCATATAAGTTGTTGGAATATTCAGGGTCTTCATTCTTCGACTTTTGGTTCTAAAAGCACAGACCCAGTTTTTCTGAAAAATAACAAAGATGCTGACATCATCATTCTCACTGAAACCTGGTGTCGAAAGGATGCGCTTACCTACTGTCCCTCAGGCTTCTACGAAACAATTGTGCCCTCAGTTAAATTAAGTACAGCCCATCGTGGACGAGACTCAGGAGGAATTTTATTGTGGTATAAGGAAGATCTGGCCAAACACATTTCTATTATTACACTTGGTAAATTTCATTGCTGGTTAAAACTAAAACAAATTGGCATTTCAACCACTGACACATATCTCTGTGCAATTTACATTCATCCAACAGAATCCCCTTACCATGATGAGGAATATCTGAACAATATCCACACAGAGATCAGTCGTTTCCAGGCCCAGGGAAGCGTGCTGCTGTGTGGAGACTTTAATGCAAGAACTGGATCTGAATCTGATAACATAGATCCAAAGGGCAATGAACATGTCTTTGGCCAAAACCCCTTGAGTTTCACAAAAATCCTCCCACCAAGAAACAATCTTGACCAAACTGTAAATAAAAATGGTACAGAATTAGTGCAGCTCTGTCGCGCCTCAAGCCTGTACCTACTTAATGGCAGGATTAGAGGGGACTCTTTAGGGAGGTTCACATGTTGTTCAGGTCTTGGAGCTAGTGTAGTGGACTATGCCATCACTGACATGGACCCCTCCTCCTTCAGTGCATTCACTGTCCTACAACAAACTCCGCTTTCTGACCATAACCAAATTAACATTTATATTAAAACACACCACACACTAACACAAAACATACTCAAAACCTGTAAAATGTATCAAATCCAGACAGCATACAAATGGGCCCCAGACAGCACAGACAAATTTATTCAAGGCATTTGTGTGAGCAGTAATCTGGGGAAGTTATTTAGCAGTATTTTAAACAATAGAATAGTGAACTTCCTTAACAAACACGGTGTCCTGAGCCCTAGTCAGTTTGGCTTTCTTCCAAATTACAGAACTACTGACCACATTTACACCCTACACACCCTAATCAATAAACACGTAAAACAGACCAAACATGGAAAAATATTTGCATGCTTTGTCGATTTCAAAAAAGCATTTGATTCTGTTTGGCATGATGGATTATATTACAAACTTTTACAAAGCGGTGTAGGGGGTAAAGTTTATGACGTTATTAAATCAATGTACTCAAACAACAAATGTGCAATACGAATTGGCAATAAACACACAGAATTCTTCACCCAGAAAAGAGGAGTGCGGCAGGGCTGTAGCCTGAGTCCAACACTGTTCAACGTTTACATTAATGAATTAGCGGTGCAGTTGGAACAGTCTACAGCCCCTGGACTCACTCTGCAAGACAAAAACATAAAGTTTTTACTGTACGCAGATGATCTGGTGCTGCTGTCATCCACCCCACAGGGATTGCAGCAACACCTAGACCTGCTGGAGAACTACTGTCAGAACTGGGCCCTGGCAGTAAACCTCAAAAAGACCAACATTATGGTCTTTCAGAAAAAGCCCAGATGTCAGGAACACAGACACCAGTTCCATCTAGGCAGCACCGCCCTAGAACACACGATGCAGTACACTTACCTTGGCCTGATTATCACTGCATCTGGGAGTTTCAGTATGGCAGTGAATGCTCTTAAAGATAAAGCTCGAAGAGCTCTATATGCCATTAAGAAAAAATTCCAAAATATTGAAATACCAATTCCAATTTGGTGTAAAATTTTCAATAGTGTAATTCAGCCCATAGCGCTGTATGGAAGTGAGGTATGGGGTCCACTCAGTGATCAGAGCTACACTAGATGGGACAGGCATCCAACAGAAGCCCTACACACAGAATTCTGCAAAATGATTTTAAAATTACAAAGGAGAACACCCAACAACGCATGTAGGGCAGAATTAGGCCGATTCCCATTGATCATTAATATACAAAAAAGATCCCTCAAATTCTGGATGCATCTAAAATCAAGTCCCACAGAATCGCTACATTTTAAAGCGCTACAAACCCAAGAACTGAACCCCGAAAAAAGTCCCCTAAGTCAGCTGGTTCTGCGACTTACTAACCTGACTAACTCTACTAACTTTAACCAGTTTCAGGCCAGCACTGCTTCTCACTCAAACATCAAAATAAATCAAATTATCAAACAATCTAAAAATATATATCTGGAACATTGGGATCAAGAAACTAAAACACAAAGTAAATTACAACTATATCGAACTATAAAATCAAATTATGAATTGGAAGGATACCTCAAAAGTATCAGAGACACTAAGCAGAGACAAATCCTGACCAAGTACAGGCTCAGTGAACACAGTCTAGCCATTGAAACTGGCAGACACAAAAAGAGCTGGTTACCCAGAGAGGAAAGAGTGTGTGCTCACTGCAAGACAGGAGAGATTGAAACAGAGGTGCACTTCCTCCTTCACTGCCACAAATTCATATCAATAAGAGACCTATATATAAATAAATTTACAAACATCATAACACATTTTAGAGACATGACTGAAGAAGAACAAATAAAGATAATTTTAGGAGAGGGACAGACAGCAGCACTGGCTGCAAGATATGTGTGGATGTGCCACAGCCTGAGAGACAGCAGGTGAATGTGTATAATATGTGTATAATATGTGTATTATGTCTGACCTCATTGTGTTTCCCTACTGTCTACCACAGTTATCCTCAGTATGTGCGTGTTTACATGTTAAATACTGTGGTATGAAATGTTCACATGTTTTATTTTGTTACACTGTTCAAGTTTAAATTGTTATAATGATTTTTTTATTATTATTTTTTTTTTTTTTTTTTTTTTTTTTTTTCTCCTATTATTTACATCTTCTCATTGCTATTATTGTTATTATTATGTTCCTCCACATATATTCAGCTTTGGCAATATTGTACTTTTACAGTCATGCCAATAAAGCAATTTTGAATTGAATTGAATTGATAGATAGATTAGTTATTAGTTAGAAAGAACATAGATATCTTAAAGCTTAATTGAGTATCAATGGCTTCTAGCAGTTTACATTAAACATAGTTCAAACAGACATGGACTTTTGGTCAATGAAAGTCTATGGGACTTTTTATGATTTTTAATATTAATTTTTAAGAAAACCGTAACTCAAACCAGTCTGAAAAGATATAGCACACTAAGTCAGAACAGTATGAAGATCTGACCCGAGTTTGGAGTATGTAGCTTGAACGGTCTAGGAGGAGTAGGTGTCCAAAAAATTTGCGGTCAGAAAAATAAGAAGAAGAAGAAGAAGAAGAAGAAGAAGTTTAAATAGGATTTTAGTAAGTTGGCTTTCCCAAGCCAACTTAATGACTTAAATGTCTTAATTGAACTATGGCCTAATCCTGGTTTAGGCTAAGATCGTTGCCTAAAAAGTACTGAACTCGATACCCAGCGCTGCTTCTCAACACATTACAACAACAGCAATTAACAACAACAAACAGTGACGCTGTGAGAAGATCTGTGTGTGCAGATATTGAGTTCTCTTAACAAGTCTTGTGCTGGAATGGACAAATTCACACAAAAACGATATCAACACACTGTGAGTTTCCTCGCAGACAAAGCAGCTGAACGTACACATTTTAATGTTAAACAAACAACACAAGAAAACAAAATCACTCACTGCTCTTGACTGAATAGCTTTTGTAACTTTAATAAGGATTAGTCTTTCATTTACACAGTCAAATATGAAATATTATTTTACATTTGTTAACTTTATTAAATTTCTGTACCTAAAAACTAATGTTAGTGCTTTTCAGGTTTTTTAGATATGTCAGACCTACCTGAAAAATCACTGTTTATTTCATTTGTATGTTTGCTCTGTTGTATTTATTCATGCTGTTGCTTGAAGTTAGATTATTTGCTCTTATTTTCTTTTAATATTTTCTTTTTATTTGACAGTGTAGTTTTTCCCAAAACACAGCACATACCGAACCATACAGAGACCGTGACTCTAAAACCGTGATACGAACTGAACCGAGAGTAAGCTGAACTAGTAGAAACAGTGAATGATAAACACCATCATCTCTGTGTGAAATGGTCATTTTGTTGAAATCAGGATCTTCATGCGACTGTAATAATGTGTGACAGTACGATACGAATCCACTCTGAAACACTGAATGACGAATCAGGATCTGAGTGTGTGAAACATGCAGCACATCCACAATCACTCAAACACCTTTCACTATTCACTAATCACACTCTCATCTGACAATCAGATCAATCGACTGTAAATTATTAGATCACACTGCATTAATAAAGCAGTAGTTTTGTGTCTCACCTGGGGTCAGAGGTCACTGGACCATTATGAAGTTAGGAGGATCAAACGGCATGGATCTGTCACTCTTCAGAGACACACAGCTGTGATCAGGAGATGAAGATCTCTTCCTCTTCCTCCTCCTGAAGATCCTTAGAAAAAACACAGACATAACTCTTCCTTTAGTTCTGTCTGCTCTTTCAGGGCAAAGTGTGATTACTATTTATCTATGGTAAACGAAAACTTAAATAATCCTGTACATTTTTGGAAATTAGTCAAGTCTATTTCAGTACCTAAATTAGCTTCTAATTTCCCAAATTATTTAAACGTTAATAATACTGAAGTTAAGGGCAGAGAAGTTGTTGCAGATACTTTTAATAATTATTTTACATCTGTTGGCTCGATGTCTGAGTCTTCCAATTCAAACGTCCATACCTCAAATGTATCTGTTGAGCTTGTTCTAAACAGCACTCCAGATTTATTTAATTTCATGCCTATTACTGTTGCACAGGTTCATAAAGCTTTAGAGACCTTAGATATAAAAAAAAATCACCAGGAATCGATAAAATTGAACCTTATTTGTTACAACTGGCAGTTGATCTTGTTGCAGAACCTATAGCTTCTTTATTTAATTTAAGTCTCACTTCTAATGTAATACCGAAAATGTGGAAATCTGCATTGGTTACCCCATTATTAAAAGGGGGAGATCCTGCAGATCCAAATAATTATCGTCCTATTTCTAGATTGCCGGTTTTAGCAAAAGTCTTTGAATCATTGATAAACAACCAACTAAAACAATACTTATCAGCTAATAATATCCTTCAGGATTATCAGTCAGGGTTTAGAGCGGGACACTACATTAGTTTTAAATGATATTACATCCTATCTAGACAATAAACAGACTTGTGCCGCTCTATTTATTGATTTGTCCAAAGCTTTTGATTCAGTAGACCATAACTTAATGTTACAGAGACTTAGGCTTTTAGGTTTTAGTCAAGCCGCGTTAAAGTGGTTTGAAAATTATTTTTCAGAACGCACTCAATGTGTGACTGTTGAAAATTATAATTCATCTTTTCTTCACGTAAACACTGGGGTCCCCCAAGGATCTCCGTTGTTATTTTCTATTTACATTAATGATTTAGGCCATGGAATAGACTCAGCTAAAATACACCTGTACGCAGACGATACAATTATATATACAGCCGCACACTCTCTAAACCAAGCTTTACAGTATCTACAGAACGCTTTTCAAGCATTACAGTGTACGCTGCAGGAGTTAAAATTGGTTTTAAATTCAAAAAAGACTAAATATATGACTTTCAGCCGTGGCCGTACTAAGGTAACAGACCAGACAATCACATCTTTGAATGGTGTACCAATAGAAAGAGTTAGTTCTTATAAATATCTATTTATTTGGATCGACGATAGATTAGCCTTTGATATACACACTGACAAGTTATTAAAAAAGCTCAGGCCGAAATTAGGTTTCTTATATCGGTTAAAAAATTGTTTTCCTTATAAGGCCCCTAAGAAATTAATAGAGAGTATATTTTTGTCTATAATTGATTATGGAGATCATTTATATATGCATGCAGCTGCTACTCTACTTAGAAAACTAGATTCTGTTTATCACGCAGCAATACGCTTTGTCACAGGTGCAGATTCACGGACGCATCACTGTATTTTGTACAATTCCTTGGATTGGTTATCTTTATATCAAAGGAGAAAATTACATTTGTATTTATTTATTTTAAAGGCTCTCTTGGGTAAATTACCATCCTATCTCTCTAATTTGCTAACATTTTACTCAAATAATCATTGCACTAGATTTGGTTCTTGTATTCGGTTAATAGTCCCAAGGGTATCGTCAAATCTTGGCAAGTGTACTTTTTCCTTTTATGCTCCTAGGGCTTGGAATGATTTGCAAAATCACCTTAGTCTTGACACACTTCCAACTCTGAGTACTTTTAAATATCTTCTGTATAACGTTCTAAAGGATACCTGTAATTGTTTTTTATGATTTGTTTTTTTATTTTTATGAATGATGATTTTGTGATTTTGGTGGTATTGTGTTTTGTGATTTTTTTTTTGTATGAAATTCTATGTGCTGCTGTCTTGACTAGTTCTCACTGGAAGAAGAGATAGTACTGTCTCAATGTGATCTCCTGGCTAAATAAAAGGAAATAATTTATTACAAGTCAGTTTGTTGTGTCTAATACTGGATTATATCTCACCTGGGGTCAGAGGTCACTGGACCATTACTGAGGTTTATAGGAGGATCAAACATGGATCTGTCACTCTTCAGAGACACACAGCTGTGATCAGGAGATGAAGATCTCTCTCTGTTCTCTCTGTTCTCCATAATGACAAACTGATTTCAGTCCTGCAAACAGAAACACAAGAGAACAAATAACAGACACATAATACTATTGGTGATATAGTGGTCGACTGATATTGTTTTTTTTGACAGCTGATGCCGATATCTGTGAAAGCAGGGTGGCCGATGGCCAATATGAAGCCGATAATGTTATTTATTTTCAATAATATTTAAGAAATAATTTGAAAATCTATTTAAAAAATGTATTGGAATCTTTTTTTCTTTTCTCAAATAAAGTCAAGCTAACACTCATTTTACATACAGCACACAGTGAAAATGACATGAATATGGCAGTGGGCAAATGTGTAAAGTACAGCATAATTTGAAATTACAAGATTAATTGAATTTTGTCAATCGCACGTCTCCAGTGAAGCTGATCTCTCCTCCTGTCCACATTCAGTTCACACAGACCGACTGTCACACAGAGAATCCTGGACACAAACACACACGTTTGTGAAATAAAATGTTCATTAGTCATTCAAAGATTTGTTTAAATTATATAAATGTGTATTTGCCGAATGCTGACAGCAAAAAGAAATAATAATATAAAAGCAACTGTTACAATATTTTTGTGTACATCTTAATTCCATTGTTTAACAGTTCTGTCTGGTTATTAGACAATCTCAGATTAGATTAGATGTTCTCAGCCGTGCTAAAATAAAAGTCCTGCCTTGAACACTTGGGCCAAACAGAAAAACTTACCAGCTGATGCCGATATCTGAAAAAAGCCAAATGCAAAGTGTGTACACTAGATACGCTAACACATAAATACACATAGAAATCATATGTGTGTGGTGCAGCTGACACAGAACAGTGTACGCAGTTTGTGTCCAGTGGATATTCTCCAAAATTGTGCTACGGTGATGCGGAGGAGACAAAAAAAAAAAAAAGTATTTTTGTCACTTCATAAAATTCAGATTGAACCACTGATGGCAGACGGACTATTTTGAGGTTGTCTTTTATATTTTTCTGGGTCTTGACAGTGTTATTTACCTGGGACAGTCACAAACCTTTCACCCAAAATATTTTAAATTGTGCTCAAGCAAAAGTTAAAAAACTATCGAGAACCGATGAAAAAACTCCTGTACATCACATGAGGATTCAGAACCGTTAGATGATATCAGACTAATTCTGAGATCGATCTATTTCATATTTGAATGTTTACATCTGTCTTTTTATTTTTTAGACTGCCATATATCCATGAAATTAATCTCAGCTAAAAGCGGAATCCACAGAGCTCGATATCATTATAAGTGTGAAGATGAACTTGTCTATTTCTACATTTGTCACAACTCCTCAAAATGCTGCTTTACGATTAAAGATCAAGTTTGACAGCGAAAACAACTCAAACAATAATAACATAATATCAGAAGACGATAAATGAACTTACGGTAATGTGATGTTTATGGTCGTTTTTAAGGCTTCAAAATTCTCCTTGTTATTTTGGGTTTAATGGCGAACTTCAAAATGAGCATTTCTTTGCCGAGTTTCCTTTCGGTTTCTACACAAAGGATCAAGTACTGTTCACTGCAGAACCGAACGGCCTCCATCTCCCCCTCTCTGGATGTCCAGCTCCACCTCTGTATGAACTAATGGGTGCTGTTGTGCTTAGGTGTCTATCTCCACCCACATTCCATCCACATTTACCTCCAGAGAGGAGGAGCTCCCATGCGGCTCTGCAGCGTAGCCCAAGAATGAAGGAGAACATTTTCTAGCTGTGTCAGAGCCACTGATCTATAATAGAGAATGTGTAGATGTATTGATCAGTGGTCAGAGCTGATCTTGTTTGAGATGAGTGCAGTTATTCACACTCATGTGCTGTATATGATCACAAACATCATATCATTTCAGCTCTGTTTATATGAAAATAAATATGATGAACAACACACTCGAAGTGTTTAATTCCATACGAAAGGAGTATTTATCATCCATTTCTACCTCAATACAAACATGTATCTTAGATTTTATAATAATGTGAGTTTTCTTGTCATGATCTGACCCGGTTTGTCCTTCATCAGCTCTTCATCAGACTCTGATCATGGATGACATTAGAATGTATTTGAGCAGCAGGAAACAGAACCGAGTGTTCAGTGATTGTGTAGTTCCTCACACAGCAGTTCTCCATAACTCTGCTCAACTAAATATAACAGCAAACACTGTGGTGCTATAAACAAAACAGACAAAAATAAAACAGCAATCTGAAATATGGGCATTTCTCCAATTAAACAGATTTTTAAACAATTCAATATTCTTTTCTTTCTGTTTTTTTCCTTTTCTTTAACTTATGGCTTTGTGATCGTATAAGACATTTTTAAATCAAACAAGAATAGAAAGACAAGTAATGGATGGTATGAGATACATAAATTACACAGCTTACATCATCCATTTTCACAGGATTTATTTAAAGAACATTATTAGCTCTGTCATTTTTATATCGTTACATAAATATGACAACAATCACATCTCACACAGAGATCACACTGTCATAGTGTAAAGGAGGTTGGGAATTAGGGAAAGTCTGGCTATTGAGTCCAGCAGGGGTGAATACAAGAACACAGAGTCCAGTAGTGTATCATCAACTAGTGATGGGAGACACGAACTACGGATGCTCATTTTAACCGTTAACCGAGAGAAATAATTTTAACTGATTAATGTAATCAGTTAAACGGTTTAAAAGATCATTAATTTCTTTTTCAGTAATTTATCAAAATATTTTAAATCGTTTGCTGGATGGTTAAAATTAAAAAGTGCATTTTGAGAGAAAAAGAGAAGAAAAAAAGATAAATCGCGTAGGCCTATAGCGTTTAGTCGTATTTTATTATTAGATTCAGAAATAGAGCTGATGTCGATGCGAAATGTTTACAAACACAAGGGCTATTTTAGTTCCCCAAATGTTTCTGTATTGGAGATGTATTTGAATGCCAAAATACCGTCTGCTCCATTACACGTTATTGATTAACTGATTTTTGTGTTGCTCTGCCATAATATGTACATCAACTTGACAGTCACCACTGATAAACTACTACTAAATATATTGTAGGAACTTACATTTCCTGAAAAGCTGATTTGCAACGATTTGTATCGTGTAAAAACGCTGTACAAATAAACTTGAATTGAGTTGAATTGAATTATACAAATATAAACTGTAACCAAATTATACTAAAACCACTAGAGACAGATGATCACAATCACCACCATTAACTTTAATTGAACCCTTTAAATCTGAAATTCACTGAAACCCTGCTGAAAAAAAAAAACAGCATAGGTTGGCTGGTCTTAGCTGGTTTTAGCTGGTCTCCCAGCCTGACCATAAGGAAGTGGCCAAACCCCCCTAAATCCACCCTGCTGACCAGCTAAAACCAGACAACCAGCTCAAGCTGATTTTAGCTGTTTTTTTTCAGCAGGGAACTGAACCAGAATCCACAATACCATATAGTGATAATGAACAATAGATCATTTTAACATTTTTCTCATTACATCAGTCCCTTGATGAACATCTTCAATCACTCACGTCTGTAATGATCATAATTAATCATCAGAACATGTCCAGATCACATTTGAGAGAGAGCAGGTCGAGAATGCTGGCAGTAGCAGCTCACAGTGTCACTTCCTCTGGCAGCTGCCACGGTTTTTCTCGCTGTTTTTGCTATTTGCTCGGTAAAAACGAAACTGTTCTCAGTTGCATGCAGTGTTTTTTTTTTTAATGATGATGCAAAGTTCGCACAATATTAATGTCATTATTATTACAATTATACAATTATTACACTGTATAATATTCTGTTCTATCAAATCCAATAAATCTCATCAGTGTTTGTATGTATTTTATTTTACATTTATTCCAAAATAATATGAAAAGACAGTAACTATACAAAAATATTTTATTTGTCTGCTGTTACTTTTAACTTTACCAGCTGGTGTCGCTGTTGAATTACTTTCTACATACCACTGAATTTTACACTTTTTAATGTCATATTTTGTAATACTTGCGTTTATTTTTATATTTTTATTTATTTTTGTAATATCTATGGTTTTCTAATCCATTTTTATTTCTTTAAAACCCCTCTGCCTCCCTTGCCTTCACTGACGGCAGGCAAAGAATGTAGGCAGAAGCCGTACAACACACAAACATCATAAATTCAGTAAACCCTAATCTTAAATTATGATCCTTGTTGCTTTGAGGTTATGTAAATTTTGACTGATTATTTTACATTCATGCAAATAAATAAAGAGTTAAATGCTGTTTAATTAAGAATATAATTTTTATGTGGGAAAATGTTTTTCAGAGTTGGGAATTTTTTATTTTATTTTCATTTTTTACAATTTCTATACAAATAGCATGCTTAAATTATTATATATGTATATAATATTGAATATATACAGGGTGCGCATTTTACTGGCCAGCTGCCACTGCCACTGCCACTAGCAGCCAGTGGAAATCTGTGGCATCTGGGGATGCCACTGGAAGTGGCACGGTGAGCTGCCACTGCCAGGGAGAGCGCTAGCCCTTGCAGTCACATTTAACTCCAAACCCCCAAGAAAATAAAATAAATTAAATTCAGCACAGAGAAATACAATCTTATTTTAAAAACCATTCATGGTTTTTGCATTATAACATTATTTTTTATGATAATTTTAAGATCATTACGGCCAACATTCACTCTGAAATCTACAAGAACACACACACACTAACTCTCAGTCACTCCTGAATGGACTGTCATGTGAAGTGTAATGTGCAGTTCCACACCTGGCCACCGTGAGGGCGCCGTTTCCCTGGAACAGACGGGCCAGCTGAAGAAACACGTGATTGAGAACCGAGCAGAAACCACACCAGGCCGAATAATACAACAGCAGCACGTCCTGATGAGACAGAGAACATCACAGATATCGTCTGCTGCTGTGAACACTAGATAACAGCATTAACAAAGTGTTTGTGTCCCACCAGATGTCTGTGTAAAGGACTGTAGGACGCACTGAAGTTCTGGATGAAATCTGCTGCTCCACAAACAGAGAAAACAACAATTACTGCTGCAGCAACAGTGTGTGTGTGTGTGTGTGTGTGCACCTGGTATTCATCACGTTATGGGACCAAATGTCCCCACAAGGATAGGAATACCAGTAAATTTTGACCTTGTGGGGACATTTGTGAGGTCCCCATGAGGAAACAGGCTTATAAATCATGCAGAATGAGTTTTTTTGAGAAAGTAAAAGTGTGCACAGTCTCCTGTGAGGGCTAGGTTTAGGTGTAGGGTGATAGAAAATACGGTTTGTACAGTATAAAAACCATTACACCTATGGAATGAACCCATAAAACATGTAAACCCAACATGTGTGTGTGTGTGTAAAGCCCAAAGTATTTTGTACACTAGCACACGTGTACAGTCAAACACAGCCTTTTAAAGTTTACTCTATTTTAAGTTGTGTGTGAACGCAGGCGCTCGACACATGAGCTCATGAAAGCTTTATACATGTCCAGTGTCTGCTCTGTTTTTCCCATTCTAACAAACATTTTGAACTCTTTTAAACTGAAGCTGATGTGTCTCTCATCCTCTCTCACAAGCGTTTGTCAATGTGAGTGTCTGTTGTTGTTGTTGTTGTTGCAGTCTTCTCTATTTTGATGTTGTTGTTTTGTCTCTTCAGTTTGTTTTCTACTGTGAAACAACGGCCCGGGACAGAGTTGCCACCTTGTGGAACAACTGATTACTGCAAAATAAGTTCAATGCTCATGTGTGGCCTGTGCGTACAAAATATGCAGGGGTACAAAAATCAAGTGGTGAGTGTAGAGGACACACGTACTGTTCTGATGATGAGATTTGTGTCACACACTGTACTCTGTCCCTCACGTACGCTTAAAAAGTTAATTATAGTTTGGGCTCAATATTGACATACTGAACATGTTGAATCGGCACCTGTCGGCTCGTGGAGCGTCTGAGAGATGAAGTTCTGTGATCTGGTGATTGTTCATGCTGCTCAGTGTTTATTGGTGCAGCATCAATTGACCTAAACACTGCATTATATCTCACCTGGGGTCAGAGGTCACTGGTTCATCACTGAATTTAGGATGAATAGGCAGTGATCCGTCACTCTTCAGAGACACACAGCTGTGATCAGGAGATGAAGATCTCTCTCTCTGTTCTCCATAATGACAAACTGATTTCAGTCCTGCGTATGGAAACATCCTCCTGTTTGTGCTCTTCTGAATGAAGTCTCCTCTCTTCTGCGGTTCAGCTGATGTTGTGTGTCTTTGTGTTCTGTGTTTTCTCTCGTGTTTCACTAAATGTTCCTGTGATGCAGGAGAAACTCTCGACCGTCAGCTGATCTTTTGATGTTGAAGCCGTTTCTTCGTCTCCATCAGAAGACGACCAGTCGTTTTTATCTGAAAGGAACCAAATGGTAATAAAATGTTAAATTTAAATTTGACTGAAAAAGAGTCTGTGTATTATTCACTTTACTCAGTTATAAACTGATATAGAGATATTACAGATCTGATATGTAATTAATTAGTTCTGTAATATCTGTCTATATCAGAATAAAATCTTCTCTCAAACCAGATCAGACCATCAGAGACCATCAGCCGATATGAACCCTATCCTGCAGAGTCTCTGCTGACATTAAAGTGTCGTGAAAAACGGAAAAGGAAATAAAGGAAGAAACAAACCTGAAGGGATGAAATCTTCATCATCATCATCATCATCATCATCATCCTTATTCTCATTATAATCCTCTTCCTCATCACTCTGTTGTTCCTCAGCAGTGGTTTCTTCTTTAATATGATTAAAATAAGACATTAATTCAGTCATATTAGCAGCTAAAGATGAACTGAAGATCTGTTCAAACCTCTGTTCAGTTTGTCTCCTCTTTCGTCAGATTTCTGTGATGAAATCCTCAATATCCAGCATGGACAGATCAGTTCCCACTGATTTACAGCAGATCACATCCACCTGCGCTTTCATGCTCAACATCTGAACACAAACACATCATGATAATAAAAGACACATTTATGATGAATTGATAAAACTCAAAATGACTGAAGAACTTCACAGAACTGAGCTGTTAATAAAAAATAACTTAATGTATAACAAGAACATGAAATGCTTGATAATCAGAAATGTTTGTTGAGCAGCAAATCAGCATATGAGAATGATTTCTGAAGGATCATGTGACACTGAAGACTGGAGTAATGATGCTGAAAATCACAGAAAATAAATTACAGTTTAACAGATATTCACATAGAAAACAGCTGTTTGAAATTGTAATATTATATACACTGTTTTTACTGTATTTGTGATAAAATAAACAGCCTCGGTGAGCAGAAGACACTTCTCTCAGAATCTTAAAAAAATCTTCATTATTCCAAACTATTTACCACCAGTGTTTGTATGAATGTGTTGAGCTGCAGATCTCTGGATTCAGTTTTTTGGCAGGAATATCATAAAACATACAGTAGAGATGTATGATAATCACAGATGAATATTTCTCACAATCAGGTATTTTAGGCACATAAAAAAAACATCTTTCATCATTTTCACTGCTGTTGCCCAAGAAACAAAAACACACAGCTGACCTACAGCGGGGCATGTTGTCACAGCCGCTGTTTAATGACACAAACCAGAGAAAAACACTTTCTAGAGTCACAAAAAAACCATCTTACACAGTTAATGCATTTAAAAAGTGTCTCATTTATTCACTATTTACACAAACACAATTCATTAAACAGCAACAGTGGAGAA
The DNA here is from genome assembly GCF_022985175.1 of Labeo rohita. Taxonomy (NCBI): domain Eukaryota; kingdom Metazoa; phylum Chordata; class Actinopteri; order Cypriniformes; family Cyprinidae; genus Labeo; species Labeo rohita. Next base: position 15,990 of record NW_026129686.1, on the reverse strand, counting down.
AGTAAACAAACACTGACGTGTTGTTGATGGTAATGAACTGTAGAAACTGTAAGAGCAAAGAGAAAGTGTGTGTGACTACAAAAGACAAACAGATTCTGGTGACGTGTCTCGTGTTGCTGTTGGAGAAAAGTCCAGAAACGAGTCGTGCTGTGTTTTATTTGCACGTCTCTGTGGTGGTGTAATCACACGAGAGCCAGTCGAGACGGCAGCCGTCCTTCTCCTGTGCGGCACCCATTCTCTCTGAGTCTCGCTCTGAAATCGACGGGTCTGTTGATCGTTCAGCTGCATCACCGCTAGAGTCTGAACCGTTGGGTGCGGAAGCGATCAGACCGTCCGTAACCGACCCCGTCTCGTTTGGGTTGAGAGGGTGAATCCCACAGGCTCTGAAGGCAAGTAGGTGACGAGTTCGTCGTCCAGCTCCAGACTGAAGACCTGTCGCTTCCCTCCACCGTCTGTTGTGTTCAGACTTGAACTGGATTCTTCTTCTGTTCCAGGTGATTCAGATTGTGTCTGGCCTCACTGTGTCACTGAACCAGATTCATCAACATCCAGTTCATCATCCAGAAGCTGGCGTTTGGTCTGGTTGGTTGTTGTGAGACCAGCATCACTGTGACTTTCAGAAGTGGTTTCTGGAACAAAACCATCTGAATCTGCTGCAGAATCACAGAGTTCACAAGATCCGTGTCTTTCAAAAAAACTATAATAAATATGTAGACTGGTACTAAACTTGATGTATTTGAGGACTCTCTGCTGCCATTTAAGAGCTTCTCAAGGAATGAATTTGTGGAAGAACAAATGAAGACTTTTAAGACTTTTAAGACCAACAGAATCTCTGATAGAATCACAATCTTATCATGAGACGTCTCAGCTGTCTGTTGAACACTACTTACTTACTTACTTCTCTTTATTGTCCTTAAAAAGGCAATTCTTCGTGTAGACAGCAGTCACATACACATACAGCAGCAACATAAACATAACACAGCATACATAAAAACACATATTTATGATAAATCATTTAAAAATCATAATTCTTGTATCTGTTTGATTTACACAAAGGGAGTTTAAATCTCAGACCAGATGGAAGCAATTGAAATTCATTACATAATAGATGGTGACATCAGAAAGGACGAACTGGCCCTTCTTAGTCACTTTGTGTTCATAAATTTGTGTGATAGTCCTTAAATCAGTCCCCACTATCTTACTACACATTCTTAAATATACTGTTCAACTTACCCCTGTTCAAATAATAGAAAAACTTAAGATAGATTCAATAAAACAAGAATAAAACAGCTTCATTAAAGAAACATTCACATGAAAAGTTCAAAGTTTCCTCAAAAAATACATGTGTTGAAGAGCTTTCACTCTAATCATATCAGTGTTTGCCTCAAATTTTAATTGATCATCCAACACAGTGCCTAAATATCTGATGTCCCTTAATGGCAACAGACTGCAGTTTTACAGAGTTCTTCTTATGAAAATCAGTGAACAACTCTTTAGTTTTAGAAACATTAAAATTTAAAAATGAATCATCACACCACTGAGTAAAATAGTTTCCACTGGACCATGATTTCCATCTGACTCAGTGAGGAGAGACACAATCACAGAATCATTTGCAAATTTAATAATGTTCCTCCCCTCAAAAACACTACCACAATCATCAGTATATAAGAAAACAAAAGAGGGGACAAAACACAACCCTGTGGGGAACCAGCAGAAGATAACAATGCATTGGACAACACCCCATTAATACATACTCTTTGAGACGTACTAGTTAAGAAATCCACCAACCAACACACAGTATTTTGTATTTTTAAAATACACAAAATACATGTGAAATTGGCCATCAAGTGCAGGCATCCCTATATTAGGCTGAAATATATCTGGACATATTCTGAATGCAAAACAAAACATTTAGATGTGTACTACTGATTAGAAATGATCTTCCCTTCCCCTGCCCTGTAGGAAAAACAAAACTAATTTTTTTTTCCCCCAAACATCTTTTATTACGTTTTATCACCATCATGACTTCAACTCAGTAACAAGAACTCTGCTCTCTCTGTCATTCTGTCACCATAATCTCCCTCTCTCTTTCTTTCTTTCTTTAGTGCTTGCTTCCTTGCTGGTAATCACAAATAAACTTCTGTAGTGAAAAATAGCAGCCATTTATATACTTTCTTCTGACCAGGTTACAATGCAGGCTATTCCTTGTGGTGAGCACTATTAAAAAATCATACTGTATTTAAAACTGTGGTAACCTTTTCTGCTATCGGGCAAAGAACAGGGATGGGCAATATGACCAAAATATTATTTTTACTTCACAGCAAGTTTTAAAACCACATCAAAAACGAACTGAATTTCTTTTTTTCTCTTCTCTTCTCTTCTCTTCTCTTTTTTTTTTTTTTTTTTTTTTTTTTGCAGGTTGTACAATACTTTTTAAGCATAGCAACTTTTATATTTATTTCATGTAAAGTTTGCTTCTATATACAGTTTGTTAAAATTAGAAAGTTTATAAAAAAAATTTAAAATTATTATTATTATTATTTTTTTTTTTTTTTTTTTTTTAATAAATCTAAAAGCTGAAGAGTTGTGCATCATGCATCAGTGTCATAACAAATGCACACAATCACTACATTAAAGTGATGCTGACAGACAGTGATTAACCTTCTTTTGCCTCTACATCAATCATTTGCATAGATGGGGGAACAGTCACAATTCGGAAATGTTACATGGCATGGAAATGGCATTTTCATTAAGCACCATGTTTGTAAAATGCTTAAAATGTACTAAATGAGCCTGCATAGCAGAAATATTGAACAAAGTAATGGTCCATGTTTCATACATTCGTTAATTAAAAGAAAATGTTTAATGAATTAAAAAAAATACAATTTAGTGTTACACAGATTAATGTTTTTTTTTCTAAAATCACAAGTTACAAATTGAAATACTGCGTTTAACGGGATTATTTGATTATTTTGGTGTGGAGAACAATTACCGAGTTGCCCCACCAATTTACAGAATTATATAACGAGGCACATTGTCTGCATTCCACTCTGTCACGGAGTGTGAGCACAAAAAAAAAAAAAAAACTTTACCTGGCAACGTGCAAGTGTAAATATGAATCTCGTTTCGCATTTTAAACAGCAAAGTACAACTGAACCAAGTACATCACGCTATATTATTCATTCATTCATTCCTGCTTCTTCATCCCCAACGTTCCAATAATTCCTGCTGCCCCACTAAACACTGCAAGGATTTATTTGCTCTAAATGACCAAGGCCTATGTAAACGATTTTGAAAAGTTTAATCGAATCACACTTTATATCATCGCTGCCTACGATATATAAAGTTCTGTCATATCACCCAGCCCTAACATGCAGTAATGTTTTAAACACATTTGACTAGCTAGTTGATAGATTAAAAAAAAACTGTCAAAACTGATTGGCTAACAGGCAGCTAATGCTATTTTTCTCCTACAGGTGTCGGTGCTTTTTTATTCTTTCATGTTTACTGAAGGCAAATCTGAATGATGCACCATTTTAACTTTAATCAACAAGGAATTGATCATGACGACACCCTGACCTTAATGCAGAAAACTGGATCGCTGAATTAATGCTGACTCTGCTGCAGCAGCTCACGTGCATGAGTGTTAAGGTTGGGGGAGGAGTGTGTCTGAACTAAATCAGCACCCTGATAAAGAGCTTGATTGGCACAAAGTATTTTATGTATTTTGAAAATACAAAATACTTGTCTTAAATCTATTTAAATACAAATTACATTAGATTTTTCCCAAAGGCTTTACAATACAAAATACAAAATAGTATTTTGTATTTCAAATACGCATTTTAAATACATTTATCTAAAATGCTGCCCATCCCTGGTACCAGTAACATCCTCAACTCAAGTGCTGACTGTGTTAAGGTTAAAATCCCCTTCCTAACTATTTTTCTAAAGATTTCATAACCAGGGAAGTAAGTGTAACAGGCCTATAATCATTAAAATAAATAAGATTAAGTTTTTTATACAATTGGCACTACTATGGAATCTTTCCAAAGACTTTAGGGACTTTAGAAAGTTGCACTGATTTATTAAAAATAAATGAATAAATCCCTGAAAGCTGCTCTGCACAATTCCTCAACAGTCTTCCACTAATATGATCAGGGCCTGGACTTGTTCTTACTTTAACCTCAACAAAACAGCTGCGAACATCAGCTTCACTGATTTGAAGTTTAACAGTGGCGTCCAGAGTCATAATATTCTCACCATACTTCGACAGTTCAGATCTGAAATCATGAGTATCAAAACGTGTATAAAATAAGTTAAAATCATCTGCTAATTCTTGATCAGATCTCCCACCTAAAGTAATACTTTTAGTTTTCTGTTTAGTTCCAATTATAGACTTCACTCCATCACAAGCTAAATGAGATTTCATACTTGTAAACACAGTTTCTACCTTTTCCTTTTACCTCAATCTGCCTAATCTCACCTCATTTCACTAGTTTACGGGCCTCTCTGTACTGAATAACGCCACCTTGTTTATAATAAATATTCCTCCGACTGATTACATTTTTAACTTGTTTAGTAATCCATGGTTTGTTGTTCAGAAATACAATACAAGGTTTCTTTTTAATGACCAAATCTTCACAAAATCCAATATAATTAGTCTCAGTCTCTGTGAGATCGTCTGAATCAGTACATACAGATTTAAACAGTTCCTGATCAGTACAAAGCATCACATCAGCTCTTGAATCGAGTCTTCAGACCTCACAGGAACTAATCTTTTCTCTAATTTTTCCCGTTTCAGGACAGGTTTATAAACAGGGGCCAAATAGACAACATGATGGTCAGACAGGCCCAGAGGGGCCCTCGAAGATGACTTATAAGCCCCTTTAATAGACCCATAACAGAGATCCAAATATTTTCCACATCTGGTAGGACAATCCACATATTGATCAAAATGTCTAAGTGATTTCTCCATTTTACAATGATTAAAGTCTCCCATCACAATAATGGGCAATAAAAAGGACACCGAAACCCTCTATTTCCAGATCAGAGTCTGAATCATGTTCTTTAAGCAAAGTCTCAGTCAAGGAAATAACACAAGCATATAGTCCGAGAGAAACCAAACATTTGCTTGTAAATCGTCCAATTTATTCTGGAGAGACTGAGCATTAACTAAAGTTACTGATGGGAGTGGAATATGATGTAGTTTCTGTTTACACAGTCTCTGGCACAGTCCCTCCTTCTTTACCCTTTTTCTCACCTTCTGACTGATGCTCTTCTCTGTGCTGGTGCGAGAAAGATCAGTCCTTAAGATTTCTGAAGGCCAGTCTTGGATTTGATCCAATGCGCTGTTCTCAAAAACACGGCACTCCATAAGAAACTCACGACTATAATGAAGTCGCTCTCCATTCTCACGCTGTCCTCTCACGACAGATCCAGATAATAGCCAAATAATCAAATAGTTCACGACCGTGTGATAAATCATTATGATGATTCAATAAAAGCAATGAAGTGAAGTTTAAGAACTTTAACTCATAGAAACAAACAGCGAACAAACAAACAGTTGCTATTACTTAAATGCTGAACAGTTGCAGTGAACAATGTGCATTTAGAATAAACAAAAACACCCCAAAACCTGACATAAAACACACCTGCAGTTGAAACAGTTCAACATCTCCTTGTGCTGAACTCGATGATTCTTTCACCAGAAGAATAAAAGATCAACACCATAGTGCACGAGACACAACATGAAGAAGAAATGCAGTGAAAAGTCTTTAATATAATCCACACGTAAACACACAAAAGGGTAGAAAAGAACACACATATTTACTGATGAGACACAAAGCATTGAACATAACTTATAAAGGGCGACTAATGATTCACAAACAGGTGATGGTGATTAACTAATGATGACAATAACAAGGACAGGAACAGGAACAACATATATGGGCACATGAGGGAAAAACCAATACAAAATAGTCCAGGGGTGTGACAGAGACAAACATGAACAGATGAGCAGAATTACACTGCATTTACCATCAACTGCTGTCACTCGCTGCTGATTTACAGACAGAAGCAGAACAAACTGCAACATAAACATTTATCATCAGGCAGATTAGGTTTAATAACGATAAAACAACTTCATTTGACTTCACGTGATTGTCTAAGTGACATAAAATAAAAGGAACAATTCTTACTTTGAACTCATTATCTGCACATCACTAGCATATTGGCTGTTTATTAATACTTATAAAGCACATATTAATGTTTAATTCTGCATGATCATATTCTACATCCATTAATCCACACAATACCTGAACTTAAACACTTCAACAATGACCTTACTATCTATTAATAAACAGTAATTATGAGTTTCTTGAGGTGAAAGTGTTAGTTAACAGTGAATATGTGTTCGTCACACTAAAGTAAATGAAAGCAAAGGGAAAATCCAGTGTATTTCTAACACGCAGTAACAGAGAAAGTCATTAGACTCACACTGCAGCTGTAGATTGGAGGATCTGATGCTCCAGATCAACATCTTCATCATCTCTGTGTTGGAGAAAGACCAGAATCAGCACATTGTGAAAAACAACAGCGTTTACACACAATCGACTTCTTCAAACCCGTGAGCAGAATTGACAAACGCCGTGCGTCTCTGCCGTAAAGACTCCGGCGGCTCTTCTTCATCAGAGATCTGCTTTAAATAAAGCAGCAGAACATCAGTGTTTGTGGTTCATCACTGACTGAAGCAAGACAGGCTATTATGATGACTAAATTGTCATCAATGAACAATCAACTTTATCTGACCAGATTTTTTCCACTGTTTTATTAGAACAAATGTGTCTTAATAACACATAGTCCTAGCAAACAAAGAAAAATTGAAGTTACTTAATCAAGGGTCAAGAGCCCAACTAAAGGAAATGTTTATCTCCACAATGGTAACTTCAAACTTTATTATTTTCAATAAAACATCAACATCTAAACCGCAATTCTCAATAAGAAGCTTAGAATGAAAGAAAGAAAGTCAGACTGGTTGGTGTCACAAATCTGGTCGGTGTCCCGCTGTCCGCTCACCACCAGATGTCACTCTCGCCCTATCATTACACGTTGACTGTTGTTCTATACCCCGGACTACATTCCCCATCAGCCACTGCTCCTATCATCTGTGCCCAATCAGCAGCTCTATAAAAGCCTCGGACTTTCCCCATGCAAACCACAGAGTATTGTTAGTGTTGTTGTGTTTTCTAGTGTTAGCGTTCCTAGTTTCCCTTGTTTGTTCTCTCGCCTGGTCATCTCGTTTTCTCCTGTCTCGCCGCCTGCCTTTTTGGACTTTCGCTCGTTATAGGACTATTCGCTCGTCTCACCTCTGACACACCTGTTTGCTGTTGTTTTGACCCTGCCTGTTTTCGACCATGTCTATGTCACGTCCCATTAATAAAAGTATGCATATGGATCCGCTCCCCTCTCGCCTCTCACTCTGCGTTACAGTTGGTAATAAGTGAAGATGCTGAGATCTAGAGAGATCTGTTAGTGTTTCATGTTCTGTTACTGTCAGTCATGTGACTTTTAAGTAATTAATTAATTAGTTAATGAGTTAATTTCTCAGTGAAGGTGTTTGTTTGTAATAATTTAGGAAATGGCTGTAACAGTGTTGTTATCTTATTTATATAAAGACATTTGACTTTAATTTTAAGGTTTTTGTTTGGCACCCTGTGCTGCCAGTCATTTGACCCTTGTTTTGTCTTTTGTTTTACAGTCAGGGTGCTTGATCATTAAATTCAGGAAATAGCAGTGATATAACAGTGTTTGTCAGCTTTTTTAAATAAGGAGATTTTACTTTACTGACAGTCATTCGACCATTTTATTATCTAATGGATTTGTTTTGTAATTTTACATACATTTGTTTGTAATTTAAGAAAACAGAAAACATACTGTACACAGTGACAAAAATGGTGCTGTTACTCACACATTTCGCACACTCGTACATTTCATAATACGAGTTAATTTAACTTAAGTTTATTCACAGGTTCAAATATGTCTACAAATTAGTAGAATCCACTTATAATTTATAAGCAATGCAGTAAAACTTAAATATTGTGTTCGATTGTATGGGTATTAATGATTGATATAATAGATGTAAGTTTAACATTTTTACAGCAGTCTTATAATGTGATGAAATCAATTTTTTTTTTTTTTTTTTTTTTTTTTTTTTTTTTTGTCATGTTTTCATGTGTCTTGAAAGGAAGCTTTTTGATGCACACAAACATTAAGAATCAGAACATGAATCTCAACAATGGTGACAATCCAAAAAAAAAAAATTGTAATGTTCAGGGCTAATATGGATAAATTGCCGATTGTCACCATTGTTGAGATTCAAATGCAGATCCTTGATGTCTGTGACTCCACATCTGCTTGGCTAAATAATTCTCTCAAAAAGACATGTGAACTTTCAAAGTAGCAAAACCAGATTAGACGTTAGAAGACTCTGGTCTTCTATGCTCAAACAATAGATTTCAGACAAAGTCAGTGAATCAAGCTGCTATACAATGACAAGATCAACCACAGCACATAACCAGCTTTGTCTGATCAGAATATCCTTTCCTGCTTTTTCCATAACAAATGTGCTTTAGAAGAAACACAGTCACACCAATCAGGAGAGAAAAAAAACTATTAAGAATATGAAAGGTCAAAAGCCCAACTAAAGCAAATGTTTATCTCCACAACGTTGACTTCAAACTTTATTAATTTCAATTAAACATCAACATCTAAACCTCAGTTAATTCTCAATAAAAAGTTTTGTATGAAAGAAACAAAGTCAGACCGGTTTGTATTAAGTGAAGATGCTGTGATCTAGACAGATCTGTTGAACAGATCATGTTCTTTTGGGATTTAAAGGGTTTGTGTTGCCTGAGTTCTGTGGGTCACCATTGTGCTGAAGAGTAGAGCGTGTGCTTTAGTTCTGGAGAACACAAGCAAATGTTGATGTTGTGCTGTATGTCATTTTACAGTGATAGTTATGATAATTAGTTTTTTCATGTGTTCCATTGCTAGTTAGTGGTTAACTGCAAAAAAAACTTTCGTGGTGATAATCTGGACAATAAATGTACAACAGCAATTTAAAAAAAAAGAAAAAAAAAAAAACATTTAAGAAAATTTAGGATGTTTGACTTTAATTTTACAGCTTTTGTTTAGAAGTTGTTTCTGCTAGTCATTGACCGTTGTTTTTTTTTTTTTTTTTTTTTTTAAAAAACGGTCTTTAACTTTTCACAGTTTTTTTTGCATTTAGTTTTTTTACAGTGTAGATTTAAGTTAGAAAAATTGGTATATTTAACTTAAATATAATAGTTATAATAATTACAAATGAAATGATGTTACAAAACATTTAAGTTAAATGAAATGACCTTTATAATTCATATTACAAAACATTTTAAGTTAAATAAACTTTACATTACTTAATTTTTTTAGGGCAACCAGTTTCCTCAATTTTTTTAAGTAAATTCAACTTATCCGGGTTTAGAGTGTACACTGCTGAAAAACGGCCAGAGAAAACAGTTCTGTAAAGTCCTGAAGTGATGATGAGAGTAAATGTGAGTCTGTATTGATGTGTTTGTATGAGAGAGATCTGTTAGCTGAATGTAGTTTGTGGCTCATCATTGCTGTAGAGAAGAACCTAGTTAGTAATGGATAAATAATGTAGTCTAGGCTGTTGGGGTTTGGGTTTATTTAACACAAAAATTCTGTTACAGAAATATTGATTCTCTTTGTAACTCAAATCTTTTAGAGTAAGAGCCTCATATCAGATGTTCAGAGACTAGTTTCATATTATAAATCACTATATGAATGTATATTTCTGAATGAATCTAATCAGACAGTGATGTGAATGTTCTCTGAGTGTCAGATGCTGCTGTGTCGCTCCTGTCATATAAAGCTGTTGTGCTGCTGGAGACATAATAAAGCAGAAAACACAATCATTTCAGAAGAAGATGCTGATGAAGATTTTCTAGTGATTGAAGCTCTGAAGCTCCTGAAAGACTGGAATTACAGCCAGATCAACTGTGTTCAGCAGCGATACTGTGAGTGTTTGTACACTATTCATTTAGTGAACTGAGTGTTAAATCAGCGCAGACACAAAAATAAAGCAGACGATCAGGAGACGGGATTCATTCAGAGTCAATTCAGTCTCTGTGTTTCATTCTGCTGATCTCAATCACATTCATCATTATTCATACTGTCATCAGTTCACATCAGAGATTCAGAAACAAGTTCATCATTAAATGACTCACAAATGAACTTTTATTATGTTTGATCATCAGTTTACAATATAAATATTAAAGCAAACATATTACTGTTTATTAAAGATTCAGAACAGTATGTGTCTGATCTAGATTTATAACATCTGGATGAAAATTAAAAACATTAATTACAAATGAATGAATACAAATGTAATGATGTGAGATTTGATGAGTTTGTGTGCATGTGAACATCAGAAACAGGATTTACAGAGAGTCTCTCTATCGTTTAATATCACACAGAGACACTGAGGAACCAGGATAAACCCCAAATCCAGCACAGAGGGGTTCAGTGAATGTGGTGTTGAATGTGTGTAAGTGTGTGAGTGTGTGTGTGTGTCAGAGACGCTGTAGAAGGACAGAGAGCCGGCCGACACGTCCACATACACTCCTACTCTCTTAGAGGATGAAGGGGTAACAGGTAAATCAGTGCCATTATTTTTGTGATAGACAGTGAATCTGTGATCAGAGCAGATCAGACTCCAGGATTTGTCATTGGATCCAAACACACAGTCTTCTCGCCCTCCTTTCCTGCTGATTCCTTTATATGACACTGATATATCAGCATTATATCCGCTCCATTCAGTCTCCCAGTAACAGCGTCCAGTCAGACTCTCAACACACAGAACCTGAAGATCCTCATCAAATCTCTCTGGATGATCAGGATATGGCTGATGATCTTTCACACCTGTGATCTTCCTGTTGTCATCAGACAGAATGAGTCGAGTGTTTGCTGTGTTTGGATCCAGTGTGAGATCACAGGCATCTGAACACAAGAACAGAGAAACATCAGGAACAACACAACAGTGAAGATGTGTGTCTGTGTGTGTTTACAGCTTTCACTAGATTTGTAAAGTGCAGAATGTCCTCACTATTCACAAATGTCCTCACTAATACAGGGAAATCTGTGTTTAATGTTAAAGTGTAATGATTGCAGGTTTCTGCAGCAGCGGTTCAGTTCAGTTTGGTTCAGTTCGGTTTCCGCTGACAGACGCTGCTTTCAGACGATCCTGTGTGTGTTTGTGTGTCTGTGAAGAGCATCAACTCTTTCTATTTACAGTGTGTTTCTGCAGCGTTGATCATTGTAGCCAATCACAGACGTGCTTGTTGAGAGTGTGAACACAACAACCAATCAGAGGAGTTTATTCAGAATCCACTTAATACGCCAGAGTTTGTTCAGCGTGAGCTCTCACATATGATCACAATATATATTTTATTTGTGGCCAAAATATATTTGAAATATATTTGAAATATATGTTACAAACAGAGAAACTCAAAGAAATATATTTTTGAAAAAGGAAATGTATTTAGCTTCAACCTTCATTTGCCAAAATATATTTATAAATGTATTTCTTGGACTGAAATATATAGAGGTCAAAATCAATTTTTTTAATGGTTTTAAAAAATAAATTTCTATATCTAAAATATATTTTTAAAAATATATAAAAACGGTCCAAAATATATTGGTAGAAAACATATTTATGTAAATATACACTTCCCTCCAAAAGTTTGGAAACGCCCTAGAAAAGTGGGGTTCAGATTTTAAGTCAGTATAAATATAAATATAAATATAAATATAAATATAAATATAAATATAAATATAAATATATATGAGCTGTGAGATTCAGATGCACAGAGACATCAAGAATCAGCACATGAATCTCAACAGTGGTGACAATCTTTAAAAAGCGTTTATTTGTGAATCTATTGGTTGTTTTGTGATGTTCAGAGTTGATCTGTTTATCTGAATATTTTGTCATTGTTGAGATTCATACACTGATTCTTGATGTTTGTGTGCCTCAAATGTTCTGCCAGAATATTTTCTACATGTCTTCATAAAGTCTTTCAAATGATCTCAGCTGTGTAAAATTAATAACAAATATCAAATAGAGACCTGATTATAAAACAATCACAACATGATGATAACTTTTTCCAATGAGAGTTTCTTCTGCTATTTTGCCATAACAAATGTGCTTCAGAAATGCAGAGTTACAGCCACAAAAGATAAAACCTGTCATACAAACTCAAGAGTCAAGAGACCAACTAAAGCAAACACTGACCTCCATCATGGTGACATCAAACTTTATTATTTTCAGTAAAAATCTAAACCTGTTAATTCTCAATAAATTTTTTTTTTGTATAAAAGAAATCAGGTTAATCTTGTTTATAAAGTTGTTTAATAATCCTCTGCCTGTCATGTGACCTTTTTTTTACCATTTTATTTTAAAGTTAAGGTATCTGTTTTGTAAAACATTTAATGAATGTTTCCACTTTTTTTTTTTTTTTTTTTTTTTTTTTTTGCATATTATTTAAATTAGGATATTTTACTTTTATTTTATAGTTTCTTTTTTTGTTTTTAAGTGTATTCAAAAAATGGCCAAAAATAAATTAGTAGAAAATATATGTACATAAATATATTCTGAAACATATTTAACAAATATATATTTTGGCCATTTTTTGTATATTTTGAAATACATTTGAAAATATATTTTAACATATATTCTTTTGCTGTATGGGATCAATTTCCCATTCATAAACACAGTCACTTCCTTTATTCCTGAGTGAATCAGCCGTTCGAAGGAATCAAATGAATGATATAATTCAGTAATTAAAAGCGCCACCTACTGCCAGTTTTAGTTTAATTTTAAAAGTATCTTCTTTTCAGTTATTTAAATCATTTAATATTTCTATATTCAAAACTTTATACTTAAAACATTAATCTCAATATGAATTTATGAATTTGATTGCACTCATGCAACTCTGAGACTCATTAAACACATAAAAATACACCTACAAGACACTTTTGTGTTCTTCTGTGCCACCTCTGTAGCACAAATTAATTTTGTTAATACTGATTTCATTTGATTGGTAACTTATTCTTATTCTGTTGTTTTAATTAGAAATTTAAAAAAAATATTAATTGAAACTTATAAAATATATATAAAAAAAAGACATAAAAGATTTATTAACTTTTCATAAAGTTAAAAAAAATGCCATTACAAAGGTAAAAATGAAATCCCGCTCTAATTCACTTTAAGGAGTCAAATATCAGCTCGTCATGGGAAGGCTAATTTTTGATCAGATTTTTTGATTATTGATTATAAGGTGCTCCTGAAAAGAAAAGTAAGCATAGAGACCTGATGGATTTATTGCATTTTGTGGGAAAAAATAGTCAGTTTTTATAATAAATCTCTGAAAATTTAAATCTGGATTTAAATGTAAGTGTAAAAAAAAAAAAAAAAAAATACTAAAATATGTTTTTCCCCCGTCATTTTTTTAATTTAATAACAGAGAAATACTGTATTATTTATAAAGCATTTAAAATGACAAAAATAATGGTGCTGATAATTCATGAGATCACCAGCAGATGGACTTGTTAAGTGCTGACACAATGCATCCAAAGAACACTGTTTCCGGGTCCAAACCCGAATTCATTTCTCTTGAGAATACTATCTCAGCAGACGTTTATCAGCACTGTTTATTCATATTAATAATTTAAGCTAAACGTTTTCAAACTTACAGTGTACACTACAAATAAGTTTTAGATTTTATATTTATATTTTCATTGGTTTTTCAGTATGGAGTTAAAGAGTAGGATTATAATGTTTTTGGTAGTATTATATCACATTGTGAGTGTGTAATTAGTAGAGTTTGTTGTTTTGTCGTTTCATCTGATAGAGATTTTGGACCCAGAAGTCACAGAAGAGGTGACACATGACGTCAGTCATAACAAGTGAATTGCTGGTGGTTTAGTCATCAACAATGTTCCCTCGCATTTTTTTTTCTTGTTGAGCAAAATGTTTCTCTATTGTGAAGACATTTCAGCCACTTGAGCAAAAACCAGAGCTGTACAGCAAACACAAAAACTGTGTAACTTTAACTTTCATGTGCTCTTTAGATTTGATTTGACTCTTCATGTCACTGAATGATTTTCACCTAAAAACATTTTAGGTGAACCTGAGAAATCATTTTCTACAGTGCTGTGTTACCATCAAATTATATTAAAAAATCATTTGAAAAAAATCTCACACAGAACAGTTCAATTCTTTGTAATAATATAATATAATATAATATAATATAATATAATATAATATAATATAATATAATATAACACAATATAATATAATATAATATAATATAATACAATATAATATAATATAATACAATACAATACAATATAATATAATATAATATAGCTCACATGAAAAAATGAAGCAGTTATTGCTCATGAATTATTTAATAGGGTTATAATATAATATAATATAAAAATTCAATCAATCTGCTTTCTCAACTCATTTTTGTGTTGGCATATATATTTCTTGAGCAGTTTAGAGGAAACATTGGTCATCAGGAATAAATTATTATTAAGAGGCTAGCTTTCATTAACTGCTATTTTTCAATTATTTTTAATATCTTTCTGATATTTTGGCATCTGCATTGTGCCAATAAAATGTTCAGATTTTTTTGGTCAACATAAAGAAACTGCATTGAACTGTGTGTTTTAGATCCACAGAAACATCAAGAGTTAGTTATTCATTTTACATGGCAGTGCTGTGATGTGTTGAAAGATTTTGCAATGATGCAGAAAATATTTTGATAGGGTCATTCAGACACATAAAATCAAGACACATCAACAATCAGCACATGAATCTCAACAATAGTGACAATCAACAACATTTTTGTGTGAATCTAGTAGGTTGTTTTGTGATGTTCAGAGTTGATCTGTTTATCAGAATATTTCGTCATCATTGTTGAGATTCATATGCTGATTCTTGGTGGCCGTGTTGGAGTCGTAATGCAGTGTAAATAAGGGTTTATCCAAACATTAATGCTACAAAAAGCCCCTCATATTTGAAAGTGTCACGTAGGAGGTGTATTTCCATTTGCCGTATTTTCAATTCGTCATTTCAATTTGTGTAATTTGAAGGGTAATGGAAACACAGCTATTCAGAATATATCAGAAATGTGTTTAAAAATCATATCACCATTATTGAAAAAAATTATATCACTATATATTTATATGATCTGAACTACAGACACACACAGTCAGATGAGTGAGTGAGTGTGTGTGTGTGTGTGTGTGTGTGTGTGTGTGTGTATAGTGGGGACCTAAACCTGAATACACATACTCATGGGGACTTGTGTCACTGTGGGGACCTAAATCGAGGTCCCCATGGGGAAACAAGCTTATAAATCATACAGAATGAGTTTTTTTTTGAGAATGTAAAAATGCAGAAAGTTTTCTGTAAGGGTTAGGTTTAGGGGTAGAGAATAGAAAATACAGTGTGGACAGTATAAAAACTATTGCGCCTATGGAGAGTCCCCACAAGGATAATAAACCAGACGTGTGTGTGTGTGTGTGTGTGTGTGTGTGTGTGTGTGTGTGTGTGTGTGTGTTTGTAGACCTACACTTTCGTAGTCCTGCTGTCATCATGTTCTCTCCTCCATGATCCACACTATAAACACACAAACACACATTACTGCAGATCTGCATCATTCACACACACATTCAGTATGTCAGTATTAGTGTTTGACATACTTGAGTATCTGCAGTTTATAGTTTGGATCCTCCAGTTTGTGTTTGAGCAGCTGCACTCCTGATTGTCCTGGGTGATTGTAGCTCAGATCCAGCTCTCTCAGGTGTGAGGGGTTTGAACTCAGAGCTGAAGACAAATAACCACAGCCTTCCTCTGTCACCATA
>NW_026129685.1:0-39914 GCF_022985175.1 Labeo rohita | reverse complement strand
TTTACAAATAAATAATTAACAACATTATAATATGAGACACAGAATGAGGTAAATACATAAGTGCACATTGCATTTCACTTTTGCAGGCATCAAGATTCAAGTTTTCTGGGAAACAGTACAATAAAAAAAAAAAAAAAAAAAAAAAAAAACCCACAGCTCTACATAATTTTGAAACATGCACCTGTTATTTATTTATTTACTTATTTTTCCTGGTTTCATATGGCTTTTATGCCATTCTCAAGAAAAGTTTCCAATTAATGAATTATGACAAAAATGTGGTGCAATAGGTAAAAATTAATAACATTTTTCTTTAATATATATGAGTGTACACAAGTTTATATATATATAATATATATAATAATATATATATAATAATAATATATATATTTTTATTATACATTATAGAATAAATTATGTAATAATTGAAATTATATATGCCATTTTCAAGGTATTTTAAAATAAATTAATAGACAGGGCAAAAAATGACCCTAAATTAAATATATATATAGACTAAATCCAGAAGAACCGTACAGTACTGTGTACACACACACACACAGTCAAACTGAAAATCTGAATACAGTACCAACAAAATCAGCCAGATGTCTCTCAGACATTGTCAGTCTCTAGGCATTCTGATAGATCAGTCAGACTTTGAGATTGCTCCCCATATTTAGGAAGCCCATTAGCTGTGCCTTTCTTATTCCGCTTCTCAAACTCCTCAGTGATCTCTGCTAGAGTCCTTCCTTTGGTTTCAGGCAAAGTGAAACCGATGAAAAGACATGCAGTCACACAAACTCCACAGAAGGGGATGAAGCAGAACTGTCCCAGGCCGTTAACGATGAATGGAAACGCCATTCCTATGAGGAAGAGGTTAAGCCACATCATAGATCCAGCAACCATGTAAGCTGCGGGACGTGCCATTTGGTCGAAGAGCTCGGCAGGAAGGATCCCGGTGACCCCTGCGGGACCCATGCCAAAACTCAAGATGTAGGCGAACATGCAGACCATACTCAAATAGGGCATGCCGTCCACTTTGCCCTCCAGCGAAAGAGCAACAGTGAAGACCACCGCCCAGCAAGCCATGAACAGATACCCGCCTGCGAGGAGTAACCTGCGCCCAACGCGCTCGATCAGGAGATTGCACACCACGGCAGATGTGAACTCGCAGGCACCGGTACCGATCGTGACATACTGAATCTTGTCAGTGGGAATACCGGCTTCTTGAAATATATAGGAGGTGTAAAAGTAAATGGAATCATTTCCACACAGCATCATGGCACTGCTGGCAGCCATTACGGTGCAGAGCTGTCTGCGAAGACTTCGGTCACGGAACAGTTCCCACAGCGTTTTGGCACGGGCTTCGCCTGCTCCTGCCCGCTCTTGTAGAATCTCTTCCATCTCAGCAGTAAAAACGCTGCATGCTCTGAGGCGTTTCAGGGCCTGACCGCACGCCTCTCTGTCTCCTCGGTCGATGAGCAGGAAACGGGGGCTCTCTGGAAACCAGGGCAAGGTGACCAGCTGTACTAGGCCAGGGAGAGCATTGCTCGCCAGCAGGTAAGGCCAGAGAGATTCACTCCCCAAAACTTCAGTCAGACCTGTTACCTGGCCCATCAAAATCCCAAACGCAGTGAAAACAGCAGAAGAAAAGGCGACAGCACCTCTCAGGTTCTTCGGTGCACTCTCTCCGAAGTACATGGGCTGGACGTTCATACTAACCCCAGCATTGACCCCCACCAGCAGACGAGCGAGGATGATCATCTCAAAAGAGCCAGCGGCACGACTGCTCAGAGCCAGGACTGCGCTCAGAAAAAGGAAGCAGTTGTTCAGCAGCAGTGCACCTTTAGGCTATGTTCACACTTGGCGTCTTTTTTGACAAGAAAAAGTTGACAACGGCGCTTTTTTAGTAAAAAAAAAAAAGCGTTGCAGCCGAGGGCGTCTTTTGTTGCTATAACAACAGCTGCAATCGTATGAATCTCGAGAAAAGGATCTGCAAGCCGAGACTGGAAAAAGGAACGCCCGAAGCGCAGCGGCGTTCATGTTAACAAAAACCCACGCGCGGCTCCGATAGCCTTGTGGGCAGCGCGTCGGTTAACGGGGAGGAGAATGTTGGTTAACAACAATAAAATAAAAGTCTATCAACCGGCACCGTCTCCATTTTTCTTGCTGTTCTTGTTGTTATGGAAACGACAGGTCTCGCTACTCGCTTGTCATTGGTCAGCTGTCAAAAAGGCGCTTGACGCAGGGCGTTCTTTTCAGAAAAGTTGAACTTTTTTCAACTTGAAAAGACGCTCTGAGCTGCAGAAAAAGACGCCGGCGGTGGCGTTTAAAAAAAGCGCTCATGACTTTTTTGGTTTACTCCATAGAATTATAATGTAAAACAGACGCTGGCAGTTTGGAAAAAGACGCCAAGTGTGAACGTAGCCTTACGTCCACACTTAATAGCCATTGGGCCAGCAAGCAGGGATCCCAGAAGTCCTCCAAGTGAGTAAATTGAAACAATAAAGGTCCATATCAGTGTTACCTTACTGGGCTCAAGAGCTGTACCCCATCTCTCCACACAGGTCTCGTTAATGAACTTCTGCACATAAGTTGTGGGTGCATTAATGATTGAAATATTGTAGCCATACTGAAAAGTGCCACCAATAGCTGCAGAGCACACAGTTAATCCAAGTGTGCGTGTCCAACCTTCTTGTTTCATAGTGTCATTAATTTTTTAAATAAACAAATAAATAGTTTTATATAGTCAAAGGAAAAACAGGTAACTCACATGTAAATATCTGTGCCATTATTGAGCAATTATACAAATTTCTAGCAGGAATACATGCACGTGCAGAATCCTGGTGATCTCCTGTCATTGAACACTGCGATGCCGACAGAACTTCCTCAAAAATGACATCAGTCTGAAAACATTTCATAATAAGAGTCCCTTTCTCAGGCTACATGATTACAGCTCAGATTAACGCTGTAGAACGGCCCGCCTGTGAAAGACTATACAACAAACCTTCTTTAAACTGCAAACCATAACATTAAATCATGGTTACTCCATTACTAAATGGGGGTGATCCTTCGGATCCAAACAATTATCACCCTATTTCTAGACTGCTGGTTATAGCAAAAGTTTTTGAATCATTGATAAATGACCAGTTAAAACAATTTTTGTCAGCTAATAGTATTCTCCAGGATTATCAGTCAGGATTCAGAACGGGACATAGCACTATCACTGCAGCTACACTAGTTTTAAATTATATTACATCCTCACCGGATAGTAAAAAGTCCTGTGCTGCTTTATTTATCGATTTGTCTAAAGCATTCAACACAGTAGATCAAAGATTAATGTTACAGAGACTCAGGACTGTAGGTTTTAATGATGCTGCTATAAACTGGTTCAAAAATTATTTCTCAGAGCGCACTCAACGTGTGTCTGTTGAAAATTATAATTCACCTCTTCTTAATGTAAATACTGGGGTTCCACAAGGATCTGTTTTAGCCCCTTTATTATTTTCTGTTTATATCAATGAGTTAGGTCAAGGAATAGATTCAGCTAAAATACATTTGTATGCAGACGACACAATTATATATACAACTGCACCATCCTTAAACCAAGCTCTGCAGCATTTACAGAATGCTTTTCATGTACTGCAGCATTCGTTGCAGGAGTTAAAATTGGTTTTAAATTCAAAAAAAGACTAAGTACGTGATTTTTAGTCGTGGCCGTAATAAGGTAACTGATCTGACAATTACAACCCTGAATGGTTCATTAATAGAAAGAGTTAGTTATAAATACCTAGGTATTTGGATTGATGAAAGACTAGCTTTTGACATACATATTGATAAGTTGTTGAAAAGCTTAGGCCAAAACTAGGTTTTTTTTATATCTCTTAAGGCTTCCTCTTAAGGCTCGTAAGAAATTAGTAGAGAATACCTTTCTATCTATAATTGATTATGGAGATCATTTATATATGCATGCAGCTACTTCTCTACTTAGAAAATTAGATTCTGTTTATCATGCAGCAGTACGTTTTGTCACGGGTGCTCAATCACGGACTCATCATTGTTTCCTGTACGCATCTCTAAACTGGTTGTCTTTACACAGGGGCGTTTCTAGGATTATAAAACATCCGGGGCTTATGCCAAAATATCAGGGGCTAGTGGTGTTGGGTAGGAGCTCAAATCATGCTCACATAAGAAATTAGTAGAGAAATTAGTAGAGAATACCTTTCTATCTATAATTGATTATGGAGATCATTTATATATGCATGCAGCTACTTCTCTACTTAGAAAATTAGATTCTGTTTATCATGCAGCAGTACGTTTTGTCACGGGTGCTCAATCACGGACTCATCATTGTTTCCTGTACGCATCTCTAAACTGGTTGTCTTTACACAGGGGCGTTTCTAGGATTATAAAACATCCGGGGCTTATGCCAAAATATCAGGGGCTAGTGGTGTTGGGTAGGAGCTCAAATCATGCTCACATAAGATTTTGTTAGACACAGGTGTTTGAACCTGGATGGGGTCCAGGGGCATTAAACTGGGGGTTAAAGACCTTGTCACACTATTAACAATAGTAAATAGTAATCACTGCAAATACCAAACATATCAAAGTATTATAACAAAATTATAACTTTACAAAAATATGTTAGACAAATAAAATAATACATTTGAAGATGTATTTATAACTGCAAATATATAGTTGCATGCAAAAAATAAGGCCCTGTTTTTTCCCCAAATTTCGTTTTTTTTTTTTTTTTTTTTTTTTTTTTTTTTTTTTTTTTTTCTGTTTGTCTGTTTTCATTTTTCTGGACTTCTTTTTAATGGTTAAATTTAATTTTGTTAATCAAAATGTAATTAATCATGTGTAATTAATTAAAACCATGAATCTTATACGATTTACCGCCAATTTATCAAAAGTTAAGAGAAATTACATGTTTAGGACCCCATGAAATGTTTTGTTTTTTCTCACCTTACGTTTTATTGTTACCAAATATGTTTTAGCATGTCTGTTCATTTGAATGCATAAAACAACTTTTATTTATTTTTACAATAGCCTTATGGAATTCTGTGTTGTGTATTGTTCTGGTTATCAAATGAAGGTATAAAATATTAAATTGATCTTCTAATGAAAATGATATTTTATTTTTGGCAAATAAAGGGTATTTACTATTCAAATTTAAAACATGGAAGAAATATTGTGTGAGGAATTTGTATAAATTTGTATTAATTAATAGTAGTAGTGGTAGTAGTAGGCACGTACATAATACTGAATGGTTAACCCTTTCACTGGTGAGTTTAAAATATTCTCTCTGACCCCCCAGAGAGAGTTTTTTTTTTAGGCGACCTTTATTTTAGAACGTTCGCTTTATTGTTTCCATGGAGACGCGTCATGATTGTCACGTCACACACCGCAGCCACTATAGCACTGTATGACAGACATATGGCTTTTATTTCGTTTTTCTTTTTTCATTCAAAATATTCACAAACTTGCTTACCATGTCTTTAACTATCTGATATTCCGATTCAAGAATACGTGTAAGTGAGTGTATTTTGCCGTTTTAAAACCTCTATAAATGATCTGGATCGTGATCTATAACGTGAGATGGGCGCCGCCATGTTTGTTCGCGCTGCCGTTCAGAGAGTCCTGTCAGCCGGATTTACAGCACGTAAATTTACCGGTTTCTCCCGAAGCACATGCAAGTAAGTGGCTGGTGAACTAGGAAAGGAATGGAGTGAATTATATCGTTAATTACATTATGTGTTTCTGATATGAATCAAACAGGTCTGCAAATTATACTTTAATGGATTGTTATTGCTGCTTCCATAGACATCCGTGTGTATTTTACAAACTCTAAATGTATTGTTTTACTAGTACTTATGTGCATTTAAATGTCTGAAACCCAAAATAAACGTTATGTGGTTGAAAACACTGCATAATTGTGATTATATGACAAGCGCAGCGCGCATCTCTCTCTGGCTCAGCGCCAGCCAACGCGCGAAAACGCAGTTTGAATTTGGCAGTTGCGTGACGTCACCGAACGTTCTAAATCCCATATGTGGGACCGTACTCCCAGGGCCACAGAAATAATCCCATATGTGGGACCGTACCGCTCAAAGGGTTAATAAAGTTAAACCGAACTTTGACGGGTTACCGTGAACACCTTTAAATTTCTCTGTGTATATTTGACACTTGTTTTACTCAGATGCAACAGTGAAATGCTCATGAAGTGACGCTCAGAGCAGTTCTGGAGATGCTGTTAATGTATTTATGTCCTCATTTAGTGAAACGGCAGACGCTGAAATCACTGCGAGCGCGTCCACCCCGTTCATTCATAAAAAGACACGCAGAACATGCAGGATTCATATTTAAATAGTCTTTTGCGGCATAATATTTACAGATACTAGTCCATATCGCGACTTGATTGAAGTGTAATGACCAACTTTTGATTAATCCATTCAAACTTTGACAAATTCCGTGGAAATCAACATTCGGGGCTGGAGTAAAAACATTCAGCTCTAGCGACGCCCCTGTCTTTACATCAAAGGAGAAAGTTACATATGTACTTATTTATTGCGAAGGGTCTCTTAGGCAAATTACCGTCTTATCTGTCTAATTTATTAATGTTCCATACACAAAATCAACGTACTAGATCTGGTTCTTGCATTCGGTTAATAGTCCCAAGGGTGCTGTCAGAATTGGGCAAGTGTGCTTTTTCCTTTTATGCCCCTTGGGCTTGGATCTTACTGCAAAATGTACTTGATACATCCCCTTCTTTGACTACTTTTAAACGTCTTTTGTATAATGTCCTAAAGGATACTTGTAACTGTTTTTCATGATTTGATTTTACTTTGTGAATTGCGATCTTGACCAGGGGCCGGTTGCATAAAAGGTTTGTGTATTGCTATTTTTTTTTAAGACTGATTCTATTTATGAAAAATGTTCAATTTGAATCCAAAAAATAATAATGATTATCCTTTGTTAACTGCTAGTTAGCCAGACTAATAGTTAAGACATCTTGACCAGGTCTCACTGGAAGAAGAGATGGTAACATCTCAATGTGACCTCCTGGTTAAATAAAGGAATAATAATTCTGACAGTGATCTTGAAGACATGTATGTTTAATATAAAATCAGTGCATTTTGTTTTATATCATTTATTTATTTTTTTTTAAATTGAGGCATGCATTTTTATTATTATTATTATTATTATTATCTTGTCACAACAACTAAACACATTTTGACCAGAGCAATAAAAAATGGTTGTATCATAGTCTATAATTACCATTTGATTTGGTATTCCTTTAAAATCATGTTTAAATTCCATCACATCTAAGTTTGCGGCAGTAGACTGCAGTACATGAGATCCAGCAGGCTGCGTAAGAACAACACCGTTTGGTTTTAGTTTCACTTTAAATTAATTTAAGCTGTATTGTTACTTATTACTGAATGTAATAGTGTTTTCACAACGCGTCATCATTCTGCCATATTGGTGGCACTCAATGTAAAGAAAAAATTTAGCTGATTATTGCTGCTGAAAATGGTCAATTATTGTCATGTTTTGGGCTGTACTAATCAGTCCTACTGAGAAAAACATTTGGAGTACTACAGACTGACAAAAATTATAACAAATCAAGAAGAGTGAAAAAAAAAAAAAAAAAAAAAAAAAAAAAAAAAAACTGGGTCTGTTTAAGTTTGGTGTGGGCTGGCCCTAGCCCACTGTGCCTGCAAAAGCCAGCATGGGCCCTACAAGAACATGTTCGCAGGGTAACTGTTAACCAGCAGTAAGTATTTTTAGAGAGAGACAGAGAAGAAGAAAGAGGAATTCCAAAAAAAAAAAAAACCTGTCTGAGGAACAGACAGCATTTGTGGTTAGCCAAACTGAACCAGAATTTCCAGGCAAGAATGTTGAAACATTTGTGTTTGTCCTAACTGACCAAATTGTGACGTAAGTGGAAATCATCTTTCTTCTTCTCTGTCTCTCTCTAAAAATACTTACTGCTGGTTAACAGTCACCCTGCGAACATCTTCTTGTAGGGCCCATGCTGGCTTTTTGCAGGCACAGTGGGCTAGGACCAGCCCACACCAAACCTAAACAGCCCCAGTGTGGGCTCACTAGCAGACTGCCCACATTAATCCCATGACACAGTGTGGGCCAGCCCGTTTTGGCTCAAACTAAAAGAGACATTTTCAGAACCTATAGTTTCATATTAATCCTCAAATCTAGCTCATAAGATCCACTTTTCTGCAGAGTTTAGCTCTAATTTTAATCAAACACATCTGAGCATGCTAATCAACTGCCTTGTCCAAATAACCACACATTCATCAGGACTTGCTAGCTGTGACTGATTTTCTTTGTGTTTTTGGTCTTCAGCTGTAAAACAAGAAAATATCTATTGACCCCATGTTTAATTATTATTTTTGTTTCAACATAAATTAAGCCGTTATAATAATAAACTTCAAGCTCACATTCCCTGGCAACTTTAACAGGCTCCTGAGTTCATCTGTACACATCAGATTCAGAGTCTGAGAAAGGCCATCATGCAAAAACTTACAACACAGCAAAAAAAATGTGTGAGTAAAGGAATAAGAGGAAGCGAAATAGGCAGAGAAAGGCAACATTTTGTGTGCAAGTTTAACAGAGTGAGAGGAAAGTAGTATTAGAAAAAGCTGTATTGTCCAGTAGCAAGCTACATTAATATGAACAATTTTAAATATGATTACATGCTGACAGTATTGTTGTAAGCAATTTAAAGGCCTCTTTACACCAAGGATGAGTCCACACCGCAGCAGACAACAACATACTCTAACTGCAGCATGTATACACCGTCATCGTCTGTTGGTGTGGATGCTAAAATATTTACCATTATATACATTTCTTGTTCTTGGTGTGAACAACTTTAAGTGATTTGATTTGGCCAAATGAACTGAAGATCTGATTTGTCTAAACTAACATTTCCAGACTCCTGTTTCTTAGATGTGTTTAATAAAAACCAACATTGAAAGAAAGGCTGACTCTGAGGTGTGAACAGATATCATGTACTGTTAGAACGGGAAGAGACGGCACCAATTTGTAAAGGTTATTCAAAAATTAAATGGACTTAATATAAACTTGACGATATAAACACTGGGGCACAAATGGGCACGAACTACATGTGAGTTGAAGTTATGGCCAATGACAGCAGTAGGAGTGAAAGTCGTAGAATTTTGTATAAGTACACTTGTCAAATATCAATTTTATCAATAATTTGTTGACTTGGTAAATTGCATAAATTATTACTGTTTCAACATGATACCTTTACAAGAGATGGCTTCTTAAAAGAGCCGCTGTGTGATCCGATGTAACTGCAAGACAGAAACAAAATATTGAATTACAATTACTTCACAAAACCATATTAAAGGCGTGGCAAGCGTTGTCATTACTGTGCTTTACGAATAGCATACAGTTAAAAAGGTTAATGTGGTAAAAACATTGTACTGTGCTTTAACTACAAATACCACAGTAAAGTACAGTCACTGTAGTAAAAACATAGTAAGAATCAAGGTTATTGTGCTTTTACTACAAATACCACAGTAAAACTATGGCTACTGAGGTAAACCCATAGTAAGCATTGAGGTTACTGTGCTTTAACTACAAATACCACAGTAAAGTACAGTCACTGTAGTAAAAACATAGTAAGAATCAAGGTTATTGTGCTTTTACTACAAATACCACAGTAAAAGTACAGTTACTGAAGTAAACCCATAGTAAGCATTGAGGTTACTGTGCTTTAACTACAAATACCACAGTAAAGTACAGTCACTGTAGTAAAAACATAGTAAGAATCAAGGTTGTTGTGCTTTTACTACAAATACCACAGTAAAACTACGGCTACTGAGGTAAAACCATAGCATTGAGGTTACTGTGCTTTAACTACAAATACCACAGTAAACGTACAGTCACTGCAGTAAAAACATAGTAAGAATCAAGGTTGTTGTGCTTTTACTACAAATACCACAGTAAAACTATGGCTACTGAGGTAAACCCATAGTAAGCATTGAGGTTACTGTGCTTTTACTACAAATACCACAGTAAAGTACAGTCACTGTAGTAAAAACATAGTAAGAATCAAGGTTGTTGTGCTTTTACTACAAATACCACAGTAAAACTACAGTTACTGAGGTAAACCCATAGTAAGCATTGTGTTACTGTGCTTTAACTACAAATACCACAGTAAAGTACAGTCACTGTAGTAAAAACATAGTAAGAATCAAGGTTGTTGTGCTTTTACTACAAATACCACAGTAAAACTACAGTTACTGAGGTAAACCCATAGTAAGCATTGAGGTTACTGTGCTTTAACTACAAATACCACAGTAAAGTACAGTCACTGTAGTAAAAACATAGTAAGAATCAAGGTTGTTGTGCTTTTACTACAAATACCACAGTAAAACTACCTACAGTAAAAACTACAGTTGTGCTTTTACTATACCACAGTAAAACTACAGTTACTGAGGTAAAACCCATAGTAAAAACATAGTAAGAATCAAGGTTGTTGTGCTTTTACTACAAATACCACAGTAAAACTACAGTTACTGAGGTAAACCCATAGTAAGCATTGAGGTTACTGTGCTTTTACTACAAATACCACAGTAAAGTACAGTCACTGTAGTAAAAACATAGTAAGAATCAAGGTTGTTGTGCTTTTACTACAAATACCACAGTAAAACTACAGTTACTGAGGTAAACCCATAGTAAGCATTGAGGTTACTGTGCTTTAACTACAAATACCACAGTAAAGTACAGTCACTGTAGTAAAAACATAGTAAGAATCAAGGTTGTTTGTGCTTTTTACAAATACAAATACCACAGTAAAACTACAGTAAAACTACAGTTACTGAGGTAAACCCATAGTAAGCATTGAGGTTACTGTGCTTTAACTACAAATACCACAGTAAAGTACAGTCACTGTAGTAAAAACATAGTAAGAATCAAGGTTGTTGTGCTTTTTTACCACAGTAAAACTACAGTTACAGTAAAAAGTATGGTTACTGAGGTACAAAAAGTAAGCATTGAGGTTACTGTGCTTTAACTACAAATACCACAGTAAAGTACAGTCACTGTAGTAAAAACATAGTAAGAATCAAGGTTGTTGTGCTTTTACTACAAATACCACAGTAAACTACAGCTACTGAGGTAAACCCATAGTAAGCTGAGGTTACTGTGTAAATACCCATAGTAAGTAAATCCATAGTAAGCATTGAGGTTACTGTGCTTTAACTACAAATACCACAGTAAAACTACGGTTACGGTGGTAAAAGCATGGTATGTTTTGTGGTTACACTGAATACACATGATGTGTTCGAACGACAGTTACTATAGTAAAAATACGGTAAACGTGTGGACTTGTTACATGACCCCTTTCTCACCATAGGCAAATTTTAAATTAATCATTTCATTCATAAATACGGAACGATCGACTATTTTAGGAGACGGTACCTGTATGTGTCTTGATGTCATCTAAAATCCGTCTTTTAATGCACTAAATCGCTGGTCATTGGTCCGCGTGGAGTTGATGGCGTTGGGGAAACGATCGCCCCTCCTGGTACGCCAGTGGTAATTTCACTGTCATACTTGCGTGCGGTGATTAACCATTTGGATTTGGACGATAACAGCCTTCTGAGCCTACCAGTAGGCGCAGCAGGCCCCTTCTGGCCCATATCAATGAGCTGATAATCACTGATAACGCCCATTCAATCCAACAACACTTGCATTTTTACAACAGTATAAGTGTGTCCCATCAGGTAATGAAAAGTTCGACAAACACTTGTGGTCTTCATCCTCATTTGGACACATGCGCCAAATACAAGAAATACTTCATATAAGTGTCATAAGTGCTGTATAAAAGTTTGTATTGCTTTAAAAAAAAAATCTTGCTGACCACAACTATTGAACAGTAGGCTATAAAATTTAAAAAATGATTATAACAGAACAAAAGACTCTGAAACTCAAAATTTAGCTGATTATTGCTGCTGAAAATGGTCCATTATTGTCATGTTTTGGGCTGTACTAATCGGTCATACTGAGAAAAAACATCTTCGTTAGTACTTGAATGAAGAGTTGTAAATTTATTCAAGTATATTTAAGTTTATTAGCAAGAGCGCTTTTCTTCCCTTTTTAATCAAAGCAGAAGTTGCAGCAGTCGAGAGGACAATCGCACTTCATTGCCTTATAAGGTAACTGTATATTTAATGCATCTCTTGAATCTGACATCTCTCCCACATCCCTCCCACAGACTATTTTGACTCACTTTCAAAATCAAATGTTCATTTCCTTCACAAATGAAGGTATGCATATAAGGAAAATGACACAACTGTAATGCATATTTCCAAAAGTATTTAATTTTATAACTTTTATTTTCCTCCTTACCTAGACATATAACCTTACCACTAGGGGTGCTAGGGTGTTTAGGTTTCCTTAGGTAAAGCCATGTGGGTAGAGGGAGTTAGCAATTACAAGCAGCAGCATGGCTCACCTGCTGAACACACTGGCCGTTTCTCAAACTGAAGGCTGCAACCTCTGGAGGTCGCATTTGCAGGCTGCATAGGTGGTTTGTTCCTGGTTAGGAAGAGTCTGATGTTTGAGAGCTGTGGTGTGTTT
Organism: Labeo rohita; assembly: GCF_022985175.1. Taxonomy (NCBI): domain Eukaryota; kingdom Metazoa; phylum Chordata; class Actinopteri; order Cypriniformes; family Cyprinidae; genus Labeo; species Labeo rohita. The sequence goes on along the minus strand of NW_026129685.1, from coordinate 27,284 downwards.
TCATTACAAGAAGTTGGATTATTCATTTGCTGTCAGCCAACTTTAGCTATGGACAGTGTTTGGACATTGATGCAGTACAGATAAGACTTTCACACACATCAACTTTAACATGATAAATCCTAAAACAATCTTACATTGCTTTGTATGCTTTCTTTTTTTTTTTTTTTTATACTTTTATATATGTACATTTTTTGATTTATGTAGCTGTATCAACCTGAATTGAATGTTTTCTGTTTTGTATTTAATAAATATATTGATTTGAAATCCCTTTGTCTACTGTACATTTTTGTTGTAGATTAATAGTGCGGGCCTGTGTGGGCCTAGTGAGGGCTTCCTGTGGTAGGGCTTCCTTTGCCAATGTGCAAATTCTCAGGGGCCACTGGGGACCCTTAGGCTAGCCCTAAGTGGGCCCGTAAAAGCCCAGTTCAGGCTTAAGTGCAGTCGAGTAATGCAGGGTAAACTGTTAATTATGTTGAAGGTATGTGTGTATTACGCTTCATTCGACATGAGTGCATGTACATGTTACATATGTTGCGACAATTTAGAAAGAAAAAAAGGGGGTGCGCTTAAAGGGGTGGTTGACTGTTTTTTTTTTTGTTTGTTTGTTTTTTTTCTAGACTTGATTTTGTTATTTGGGGTGCAGTCTAACATGAGTTAAGGCTTCATTTTTAAAAATCCACATAATTTATCACATAATCTACACCACTCTGTCCCTTCTCCTAAGAACGTTCTGATAATTTCCTGGTTTTATGAAACCCTCCCTCAGAAATACGCAATGGGCACAGACTGGTTAGCTGGCCCAGTGTGTTGTGATTTCCTAAACCGCCTAGTGCATGTGCATAAACATCACGCCCCTCTCCTCAGTGGCATTTTGCCGAGATCTCGCGAGAAGTCATTGAAACCTTTCCACTGTAAGTTAAATATTAATATAATACTTAGGTATTACATCTGATTTGGTAGAAACACAAACTGTGGTGCAAAGATGAGTAGTGGTGATATTAACTGCTTTTTATCACTTAATTAGAAGCACCAAAAATTAAATTGAGTCATCTGTTATATGGACTACTGAACAGACACTTATAAGCTGATTTTAAAATGCGAAGTACTGAAAATAAAAATAAAGCTCTGGAAAAAAAAAATACAACACTTGCATTTTTACAACAGTATAAGTGTGTCCCATCAGGTAATGAAAAGTTCGACAAACACTTGTGGTCTTCATCCTCATTTGGATACATGCGCCAAATACAAGAAATACTTCATATAAGTGTCATAAGTGCTGTATAAAATTTTGTATTGCTTTAAAAAAAAAAAAAAATGATTATAACAGAACAAAAGACTCTCTCTCTCTGTCTCTCTCATTCACTCACTCACTCTCTCTCTTTCTTACACACACACACACACACACATTTGTAAGTTCCAAGGATCTACTGAATGTAAAAGAGTGTTTTCACAACACGTCATCATTCTGCCATATTGGTGGCACTCAATGTAAAGAATGTCACTGAAACTCAAAATTTGGCTGATTATTGCTGCTGAAAGTGGTCAATTACTGTCACTTTTTTTTGCTGTACTAATCGGTCGTACTGAGAAAAACATCTTCCGTTATTACTTGAATGAAGAGTTTTAAATTTATTCAAGTATATTTAAGTTTATTAGCAAGAGCGCTTCTTCTTCCCTTTTTTATCAAAGCAGAAGTTGCATCATATGACTTAAATGCAGTCAAGACGACAATCACACTTCATTGCCTTGAAGATATGCATATAAGGAAAATGACACAACTGTAATGCATATTTCCAAAAGTATTTTTGTATTTTTATTTTCCTCCTTACCTAGACATATAATGTAAATTATCTGCAAATAATAAGAAAATGTAGCAAAATAAACAATATCTCTCTATTAAGCAGAAAGCAATAAAACATTTTTTTTTTTTTTTTTTTTTATGTACCCACAGCAAATCCTTATGATTGTATGGAAGCCCATTTTACTGTGACTCTATATCTCACAATAAAGTCTGAATTGTGAGATAAAAAGACAATTACTTTTTTTATGTGGTAGAAACAGCCTTCCATAATATAAAAATCTAAAGAAACATGATAAGAAAACCTCTCAAAAACAGTGTGCATGTGAAAAATCCCTCCAATATTACTAATATTTCTGCTATAGTTCATTATCAGTTTTTATAACAAAGAAGGAAGTCAAGCAATATTTGAAAGGCAATAAATACTTCTGTTGTTCCCTGTCAGAAAAAAAGGTACAGCTCTGTCGCTGGGGTAGTACCCTAAGGTACAAAAGTGAAAATGTACATGTTTGTACCATACCCACCCCTAAATGGTACATACACTCTAAAAAGTGCTGGGTTATTTTTGTAAACACATTGTTGGGTTAATTGTGCTGGGTCAAAATTCTGGGTTGTTTGAGGTACTGTAAACACACAGTTGGTTGCTCATGCTGGGTCTGACTGAACACGCGGGTTGGGTTATTTTAACCCAACCGGTTGGTTTATTTTTCCACTTCATCGAACTTTCTGGATTCTTCCCTCGTCTCCTCGTCAGACGGTCACGTAGTTCGCAGCAAACAGGATTATACGGTAAGTTAATATGATTATGTGATTAAATGATTATTTACCTTTATTTTTTAATAAGTTGTGGTTTAAAGCACAGTAATTTCACTGTTTAATGCAATATTTGATATGTCGCAGTGCGGGGTTAGCGTTTTATTCTGTGAATGATTAACGAACGTTAAGTAGCAGCCTATAGTGAGGTACTTTTTTGCCTCAACAATCGCTTTTACTTTAATGACTCTAGTGGTTTATGGTGTAGTGCAGGGTATACGCAGGTATACGGCTTATGTCCACTTCTTTATCAGTTGGCTTTGCATCTACCCACTTCTAAATCCCCTCTGTTGCGCATCGAGTAGTGTCCTTTATTAGCCAAAATCGTGACAGTCCACCACATGAATAGCTAATTCAATCGCATGTGAGTAAATGCAAATATTCCCTAAAAACACCCGGTAAGGACAGTGATGCCATCAGAACCGTGGCGCGGGCTTCCTTTTAAATATATTTGATGATTGCGCCTAAATGCGCCCGCGTCCGCTCCGTCCACTCCTCCACCCAGATGCTCCCTGTTTACACGCGAGGGCATGTCAGGGGAGGCTCTGACACAGAGAAAACCCGACCGATTTAATCAGAGACTGCGGAGAATCACGTCCAGACGTCAGTAAGTTATTCTTTTCAGCGTGTATTTGCATTTGGGGCGTATACCCACTTCTCCAGGCACCACGACACCACTGTTTATGAGGTCCTTTTACTCTTCCTCTATTTTAGTGAATGCTTGCACTGTAAAAATATTTTCATTCACATAAATAAAAAATTTTAGGGTAATGGTTCACATCTATATTTTATAATTTTAGCCAATGAAAAATAAATAACTTGTTCTAAACAATATTATTTTGATCTAAACAAAAAAAGAATTTAAATTAATTGACTTTGTTCAACAAGGAAAATATACTTTGTGGCAAGTTTAAAATAAAATAGTTTATATAAAATAGTTTTCATAGACATAGAAATTATTGTTTAGGGCAAGTTATTTATTTTTCATTGGCTAAAATTATAAAATATAGATGTGAACCATTACCCTAAATTTTTTAATTAATTGAATGAAAACATTTTTACTACATCTACATCAGTTGTTTTACTATTCCAATTTGTTAAACTATAAAATTAAGAAAAACAAAACAAAGCGATATGCAATATTCTGTTTTATTTTAATTCAATTCCAAATGTTAATTTAAAAACACAACAAAACACAAAGTTTTTCTGAAAACGTTTCCACATAAAACATGAAAACACTAGTTTAACAAACTTTTTATGGTTTTATTCCACTCTCAGTTCACAATATTGGCCGTACTGAATTTTAGGGGCTAACTCACCTTTTCTGAGGTTGAGCATTACCTGCTGAATAAAATATAAAGTGCTTTTCATACACTTAGTCCAGGTGCAGGGCATAAATCAGTCTGAAAACAATGGACACAGAAGGCCTGAGATCAGTCAGTCCATCCATTACAAAATTTTCTTCCAAGATGATTTCCACTCTAGATGGGTTTTGAGCTGTGGACTTTCTTGATCAACGCTGAGGATTCGTACTGGAGTCTGTCTTGTCAGCTGCATCCTAACAGAGGAAGAAACAGATTGACAAAGACATTACGAATAATTATGAGTTCTACAAGGACATGAACGCTTTTCCCAAGCTAGAATCTTGTAATTATGGTGAGTGCAACATGGGATGAATGCACTTACATACCTGGTTTACTGTAAAAAGAGCTGGCCTTTGAATTATCATCTGGGTGATGTCAGGCTTGTCATTGACAACTTTTCTGTGAAGAGCAAAAGTTCGTTAAAGAGCAAGTTAGTCTTTATAAGGGCACCTGACTTAATGGTTTGCATTTAATTGTGCAGTGTGCTAGTCAATGAAGTGATCCTCAGAGTTAGAACAGGGGGCTGTTTCATAAAAGACGCTAAGAAAAGCAGGGATAAAAGTCCAAAACCTGATTGAAATAACCTAACAAATCGATCGGGACTAAAGCGGTTTCATAAATGACAATTTAAGTTCACGCAATCTCACTAAATTGATCCAGATTCAGTGAGTCAAAATAATGTCAGCCCTTATGTCAATCATAGATCAAATTGATACACCATGGCAAACAGCAATATATTTGTGTTGTTTAATGCATTTAAGACGTGGTGTTTTCCCCAGTGCATAGCAGACATGACACACAATACACTGAATACAGTCGGTTGTAACCTATATTTTTATTTATTGGATTTATTTAAGTTGCATTTTTTTGTATACTTTTATTTTTGGACTGGTAATAAAGTCAAATAATTGTATGTGAGAGACAAAAGGCTTATCTTAGCCTGACAGTTAACCTGCTCTGGACCAGGTTAGCTTCGCAGCATAAGCTGCCAGAGTTACTGAGCTTAAGCTATGGTAAATTTGCTTTCTGAAACCAGTTTTGGTATGAGGGTTGCATAAGTGTACAGTTTTTGTGCATAAAGTGATTTAAATGTATGTACATGTCTGATGTAAACAAGGAAATTATTCCGTTCTTGTATAAGTTAAATGTTTGAACATAGAGACAGGGTTTCACAGACAGGGCTTAGTTTAAGTCAGGACTAGGCCTTAGTTAAATTAGGATATTTAAATAACTTTTATAAAAAGGCCTTAAAAACTTTACTGGTGTGCATCTTGTGACAAGACAATGGCACTGACATATTTTAAGATGCATCAGTAAAGATATTTTCAGTTAAGACTGCTTGAACATGCATTTTAGTCTGAGACTAGCCTTAAGTCTTGTCTGTGAAAACGGGGGGTATAATGTTTAACACAGCTGTGCTGTCTTATAACATATGTGGATTATACTTGCACTTCCAAAGCATCTCTTCTATTTCTTGTTCCCTCCAAAACAAGACAGTCATTAAGAGGGCTCTCAGCCTAGACAGAACAGAAGTATATTCATCCGTTTTTGTATTTATACCGTTAATTAACTTAAACGTACTCTTTCAAACAATAGCCATGTCTCAAATAAACGTGGTAAATTATTGCACTCACCATATTAGCTCCACCATTGTCTCTCCTCCGCTGAAATCGCGGCTGCGGTATGAGTAAAACCAGTTTACATTCCTCACAAACAACTTCGAGTGAAGAAAAAGGGAATAGGCGAAAAAAACGTCGCGCTTACTCGCTGGTCCGGCGTTCAAGCGCGGGTCTGTCCGCTGCAGGCGAGTGAGAAAACCAACTAGCTAACGGAGAATGTCCCATCATTTAAACAAACAACCATTTTTGCCGAGCACAAACAGTTTTTTCGTGGGAAAGAAAGAACGATACAATGTAAATAGCGAAAAAGAACGTCCACAGAACTATCTAAAACAAAATTTCCACCTTCTCATCCAAAGCTCCTTGAACTCTCGTAGTGGCAGAAATGGCGTCGGTAACCGACTCACAGCACCAGTGTGGGTGAGGCGTGGTCAGGAGATTAATTAATAATTTTAATTTAAGTTAATTAACTTAACCTTGATATTTTACATTCGTCAAAACAAAAATGTTTTAGTTGAGCTCTCAATTAAAAATATTTATATTTTACAATGTTTTGAACTAAAAAAAATATTATTTGAAAAATAAAACAAAAAACTGTAAACTGTAATGAAAGACAAATTATTAATTGGATGAGGAACTGCTAGAAAAACTTTTTTTCAGTTTGTTACATTACAAACTAGGAGACCAGTATAAAAATTAAATGGGTATGCCGTCTGATTTTTTTTTTTTTTTTTTTTTTTTAACAGTGTAGGTTCTGCCCTTCCGATTGGAGACTGATAAATGCAGTTCAGTGGTGAGACGCTAGCTTGGGTTGCCTTCAAGTACCATATAATATAGAATCGTGTCATCACATGTTTGACAAACGCTCCAGTGCATACAGTATTTGTGTTCTAACTCCAGTGGTGGACGAAGTACACAAGTTGAGTACTTGAGTAAAAATACAGATACGTATAATAAAATATTACTCCAGTAAAAGTATAAGTGCTCCTCTTTCAATTTTACTCGAGTGAAAGTACAAAAGTACCCGATTTTTATGTACTTAAGTAAAAAAGTACTGATAGATTTATTTTGCAATTTTATATAGGCTACTTAATTGAATTTTATATTGGCACATATTTTTTTATAATACCACTGCTCAAAATACCTGGGATTTTCCCCAAACAATACATTTTTGTTGTTGATATGGACTATGTTGACGAGAGTGATATAGTAATATTCAATGTGAAGCTTACACTGCAATGTACCTGAGAGAAAACAGATTTGACCATCATAGTTTTACCAGTAAGAAAAAAGTGTTTTAAAGCTTGTTTTGCATAACGTGAGGCCTGAAGTTAGCAAGAACATTTTAAGGACATTTTAAGGAAAATATAATTATGTTTACATAATGATATTTTCCTTTCAAATATTGTCTGTGTAAAAACACCTCTGGCCAAATGTTCCCAGAGAGCATCACTTTCCACTTTGATAATTACTGTAGTTACCATGACCTGAACATCACATTCTTTCTTTTTCCCTCGGATGTAATCTATCTAGGTGGTTGAATAAAATTATGTGGACTTTCTATCTAAAAATTATCTCAACTTAGCACCAGCAAGCAGCTAGACAGTTAGCATCAGCTAACAGTATTTACTTAATTATTTTCAGTATGGTTGAATAAACATTCATATCTGTCTACTCTAGCTGATCCAAACAATATAAAAATTTATACTGTTGCTAAACAATATAAAAACAGACGTCACGTAGGGCTACATGCGTAGCATTTTAATAAAACTGCTAACGTTACATCAGCGAGGAATATGAACGTGCAGGAGTTATTTTATTTAAGCTGTTATTTAAAATTTTCGTTTTTGATGTGTCTGAATTCAAACATTTCAGTGCGCTTAAACAGACAACTTTTTACAGCATATGTAATTCACAAACAACGGACAGCTTTGACCTAAATGTGATTTTCAGTTATAATAATTAATCTGAAAATTCGACATTAGTAACTTACTTTTCTCAGCATCGGTCACGCACGCACAAGATCTCCCGGTTCTTACTTGTGAATTCAGTTGACTGGAGACTCGCTCTAAACGGATCATTTGAATCAATGAGTTGTCGACTCGAGAACAGCTGCAATCGGATCATTCCAGTTCGTGAATGAATCGTTTGGTGCGATTGGCGATTCAATTTAACAGGTTCACTGAAAAGAATCGGTTTGTTCATGAATCAGACACCGCTTGTGCGTCTCAGAGCACGTGATATATTATAAGGAGTAACGATATGTTTATGAAATGCAGTGAAGTAAAAAGTATGATCTTACGCTTTGGAATGTAGTGAAGTAAAAGTGAAAGTTACTCAAAATAAAACTACTCCAGTAAAGTACAGATACTTAAAAAATGTACTTAAGTACACAACAAAATCTCCAGTGTTAAAATCCTGGTGTTAAGGACTTTTAGAGTAAAGAGTTAAACTTGTGGTGTTGAATTTGAGAGGATTAACACTAGCTAGTGTAAACAGCGCCCTCTGGCCGGTGTAAATACGCAGAGTTACCCTTATTAACACTGTTGAGTGTTATCAGTCACATCCGGGACATTTGCTCGTGTGCGCGCCTCACCCATCTGAAATATTTTTTACAGACGCCATTTTCTTTGCTCGCGATGCGGAGCATAATGAGGACGGGAAACAGCGAAATACAGCGTTTAATCTTAATTACAAAATGTAATGTAATGTCATATCGTTTAATAACGATATTTATGTGCTGTATGTGGCTAAAATTTTCTCTGAGACATGTTTATCCACTCGCGATGTGGAACAGACCAGAGTCCTGTGTACTCCTAAACTTTTTCTCAGAGAGATATTTTCTTTCACTCACGATACAGAGGAGACCAGTTTTATCAAGGAAAACACCGAAAGTGAGTGTTTTATCTAAGTTGCGATATGTATTTTGTAAGATAATATTACGTTATGACGATATTTATAACGTTATGCTGTTCGCGCCTAAACGAGCCTAAACGAGCCTAAACGTTTCTCACAGATTTGAATTGCAATACGGAGCTGATGCAGATGAGCCGCTTTTAATAGGGAAACTTAAGGGGTAAGTGTTTTACCCTATTTAATATATGTATTTTATAGCATAACATTGATTAATAGTGACATTTCTGTGTTGTGCACTCCTAAACTTTTGTTTTTCAGAGATATTTTCTTTCACTCACAATGCGGAGCAGACGGGGAAGTTGGTTTTATCAAGGAAACACCTAAAGTAAGTGTTTTACCTCATTTACATTATGTATTATATAGGATAATATTACTTTATGAAGATATTTGTAAGCTGTATGTGCCTAAACGAGCCTAAACGTTTCTCACAGATTTGAATTGTTATGCAGGGCAGACGCAGAGGTCACTTTATCAGGAACATGTAAGAAGTACTTGTTTTACCTAATTTAAAATATGTTTTATAACATCATACGGATTTATAGCTATTTTTATCTGTTGTGCACTTCTAAACGTTTTCCCAGAGAGATATTCTTTCACTCTGGAGATGATGTGCTTGAAGAGTATGAAGTCACCATTACATTAAGTGGGATGAGAAGAGCTCTGTTAGGACACATACCAGAAACAAGGGTAAGCCACAATTGCATATTTTAAAATTGTTGATTGTCATGCTTAATATTTTGATTATTAAACAATAATGATAACAAGCCTGATCTCCTTCTAAAAAATGTATCAAATGTAAGTTTTTGGTATGCTTGCACTGCCATTTGATTTATGTGCTGTCCCATTTATGTGCATTCATTTTGGCAGGAGGAGTCCAACCTCAATGCAGAGAGAGATCAGTACGCACTTGGAATTATGACTTTGTTTCTGTTGTTAAAAGACTAATTTTCCAGTAAGACTGACTTTCTTTTTACAATATATATACATACATTTACAGTGAATTAAATGATTTTCCTTAAAAGAGTAAGTCACCCAAAAATGAAAATCGAGTCAACATTTACTTAGCCTTGGCCTTGTGTTGCTCTAATGCCATATGCCTTTTTTTCTTTTTTGGACCACAAAAGGAGATTAAAAAAATGCCCTGAACAAAGTTATCCATATAATGTCAGTATATGTCTTCTGTAGATTATTCAAAATATTTTTTTGTTCTTCTTAAAAGACCGAAGGTCCAAAATGATGACAAATTTTTCAGTTTTGGGTAAACTATTTTGAATTGTATTTTATTGTATTGTCTAGATTTAAACTGACAGTCTGCCCCCCGAACAGTAGGAGGTAGATTATTCCAGAGTTTGGGAGCTAAATAGGAAAAGGATCTGCCACCCGCAGTTGATTTTGATATTCTGGGTATTATTGACTCTGGCCTTGAATAAAAATCTACATTAAAGACCCATCTCTTTAACCTGGCTTATATGTAATGCACTTACACATTTATTTAATTCAAATCGGTTAAAGCATTGTTAGGCTGCATTAATTAGGTCAGCCAAAACTGGGAACACGTCCCTTAACACATGATGTACTTGTTACATTGTAAGAAAGAATGGCATCTACGCTAATATTAGTCTGTTTTGTTCTTATTTCGAGGTCACTGTAGCCACCCAGATCCAGACTGAATCCAGATCAGATGGTCACTGCAGTTCCCTGGATCCAGTCCGTATCCAGTCCAGATGGTGGATCAGTACCTAGAGATGACCTCTACAGCCCTGAACGTCAGCGGAGACCATGACAACTACATGAGCCCCAGAGACAGATCCCCTGCGAACACCTCGTCAACACACCCATTGGCACAAGACCTCTGCTCAATCTGACTTTGTTGCAGCCTAGATTTCGACACACTATTTCCCTGTTTAATACTGTAAAGCTGCACTGATACAATCTGCATTGTAAAAAATGGATGTAAAATTATCCTGTTTGTTATTTAGTTTTCTAATTTTACAGGAGCACTTTTGAAATGCTCCAAGTGGGAGTGAATATCTTGCTTGGCTGAAAACAGCAGAGAAACACATCTTGTCATGCTGAAAACAAAGCAAAGACTGTTGTTAAAGCTGATAAATGTAAGCATTATAAACCTTAAAACATTAAGAGCACGTATGGACCAAATAAGAATTTGTATTTTGTGCCTTTGCTTTGATTTGCCTTGACATTATGATGTTTTAGATGTTGTGAGAACATGTAAAAAACATGTATTGAAAACACTAAATGTGTTTCAATTAAAAAAAATTAATTAATGTAAACGTATTGTTTTGTGGGTTTATTTTTTAATATTTTCACCTGAACACTGGTATTGTGTTGACCAGTTACTCCATGAGTGCTAAATTTGAACACCAACTTTGGTGTTTTCATCATCCATTCTGGTGTTAATATTTTACATTTTAGGAGTTTATTAGTAACACTGTCTCAGTGTTAAAAATGTCAACACTTTCAAAAGTGTTAGTTTAACACTTTACTGGTGGTATCCATATATACACTGGATAAGTGTTAATTTTAACTCTGAGAGAGTTAAATTCACCCGTTAAAATTTGTAGTGTACAACTACTTCGTTACTGCCCACCACTGTCTAACTCTAAAGATCGCCAAAGTTTTACAACAATTCAATCAAACTGTTTTAATTTTGGCACTACTTTTTTAAAAAACGTTTACGAGATCTCGCGATATTAAAATGCTTGAGAAGCTTTCTCGCTATATCAGCATAATAGAACTGATCTGTGTTTAAATGATAGGCCTATTTCACAACGTGACGTCCGACGGAAGTAGGGTAAACTCTTTTATATATATATATATATATATATATATATATATATATATATATATATATATATAATGAATTTTTCGAAATGCAAACTGATATTTCCCACTGGGTCCGTGTAACCGTTTGCAGTTCTTTGTTCAATTTGCACCATCAAAATTAACCCAATAAAATTTGGCTTCAAATTTTCATTTTCCGTTTTTTTCAAATACCTCACAAACGAATAATTGTCTCTCTGTTTAATTTTCTAGTCTACAAGTTTATGTTGTGGCATCTGATTAAGATTTTTGAACAAACATAAAACATGACTCATTATTCTGATTTTCCATTTTTTGTGTTTTGCGCTCGCGGTTGGTCCGTACCATTACTGCCGGGGGAAGGGATGGGGTTTTTATGTATAAGCAGGGTGCGATATGCCAAATATGATTTGCCAAAACAAATGATTGGCAATATGGGCTTTAAAGTCCCGTTTGAATCAAATGATTTGCGATACGCGCTTTAAATTCCCGTTTTGGATCAAATGATTCATGATACCTGCTTAAGTCCTGTTTGAATCAAATGATTCACGATACAACTCATCCATCTTTTTGCCTTCTTGTATGAAGTGTGTCCACGCCCAGTCGTTGGCAATGACACAGATTGCGTAGCTGCTTCTGTCAAGAGTGCGCACTGACACCTACTGTTCTTAATCTGATCACCCCGCCCCTCTCTTCTCTCTGTGCCCTGGTGAAAAAAACAGCATATGCTGGTAGGTATGTTTTGATGCTGGGATGCTGGTTAGGTATGTTTTGGTGCTGGTTTAAGCTGTTATGTTGGTCATGTTGCTGGTCAACTACCAGCATAAACCAGCAAAGGACCAGCAAAAACCAGCAAAGGACCATCTTAAACCAGCACCAAAACATACCTAACCAGCATCAAAACATACCAGCATATGATGGCTTTTCACCAGGGTGGAATGACAATCTTGTTTACTTTAGCCACATTTAGCCTCTAAACTTACTAACTACCACGTTACAAGGAAAGGCGATCGCAAAGATTCATAAAAAAATGCTTGTAAGTGAAGCTGGATCACGAATGATTCGTGCGAACATAGACGCATTTATGTAGATCGGGAGGTGCATTCCATTCACAACAAATGTAATCTACTGCATCTTCAGTGGCTCAGATGTCAGGAGTAAATGACGATCACTACATTCATTATTACATTCAGCAACACAACACCTCAATCACTCAATTGGAGATATTCTTGTCTAACTTACATCCCTGCTTCAGCATCCAAACAAGGAAAGTTACTGGACTGTTACAGCTGATCTGTAACTGACGCTCTGAAGACGCTCATGTCAATCAACTATCGTGTGAGCGGCCTCTGTGGATGTGACGCCACAATGACAGGCATCTGAGAATGGCTCGATTTGAAAAAGGGGATATTGTTTTTACAGATTAATTAAAAACCACTGTATGGATTTGTATCATTATAGGGTAGATTTGTACATACACTGCCAACACACATTAATGTTCAAACAACATGAAGTGTGTCTATATATATATATATATATATATATATATATATATATATATATATATATATATATATATATATATATATATATATATATATATATATATATGTATATATATATATATATATATATATATATATATATATATATATATATATATATATATTATATATATATATATAATATATATAGTGCGATTTGTGGCAAAAAGCAGAGGGGGGGTGCTTTTGAAAACTTTTTTCTCTCTATAGGCAGAGGTTGACCAAACTGTTAGTGTAATCTGATAAACTGCCTAGTGCATGTGCATAAACGTCACTCTCCTTACCTCAGTGGCATGCGCTCTGGTTGTATTGTAAACAATGACATTGTCAGTATTCCTTATTAATTTAAGCCCGAATGAAACTCAGAGCATATTAGTGAAGAGGATTGCACAGAACCTGTGCAAATAGGGGAGCGCGGGGCACAACCTAACACTTTTTGAATTTCTCCATTTGTGTAAATCCACGTGGGGTTCAAAGTATAATTTCACACTTGTCTTGTACAAATATGTTGCTTAGTTTCATAATAACAGTGTATACGTCTTTCATTATTTACCTCAAAAGAAAGGAAGTGAAATGTGACAGCAGTGTTACAACGTTCCCCATCAGCGCTACTGGAATTTAAATCTGGTTAGTGTCTTTTGCTGGTTTGCATCTAAACTGATAAATAACAGATTGGAGATTAAAATAACAGTAGATTTGTCCCATTTTAAATGAATACTAAAAACTGAAATGGAAAATTTTTTTTCAGCCAGGAATGTACTTTTACTATGGCAAAATAAATATTCAGTGATATCTTCAAAAGGCTTTTGAAGTTTGGTGCACTTTTTTCTCTGTATAGTGTTGCTATGTCAGCTAGTAAATACCGTAAATTTGGTTATGCTAGCATGTGTAGAAATATTTAAAGCACATGTGTTACAACTAACCCGTTGGTTTGTGCCCCACACTCCCCTACATTTTAGCATTTTACAATGCTAAGTCAAGTAACTCAAAAGCAAACACATTACAATTCAGAGAGAATACTATTGCAAAGTAACTGATTACTTTTAAAAGACTAGTAGTAATAAATAATATATAATGTATTGCATTTTGAAAATAAGTTGCCCAACACTGATAGTTTGTGACTTGTGTTCATCTGTTCTCTTATTGTTTTTTTTTCCTTCTGACCACATACTCTCTTTCCTTTCTTGCTTCTAGCAAATGTGCATATATATATACACATATACACTTCCTGTAGATGTTTGGTCATGTTACTGGGTGCAAGTGTCAGGAAGTCACAAAATTTTTGTGTGAGGCAATAATGCATGCTTTACTTTCCAAATGTTTGGGGCCTGTATGATTTAAGTGTTTAGAAAACATTTCTTACAAACTTGAAAGTCTTAGGCTAACAAAAGCTGCTTTTAACGCTCAGATAAAATCTCTGATAGCTGTGAACCCATTGAATCTTCACCACATTTCTCCCCACTAGAAACCATTCTAATAATGCTGATTTTCATCTTAAGAAACAAACAGGTGTGCTTTTTTTTTCAGGATTTTTTTTTTAATTGAATTGAAAGTTCAAAATAACAGCATTTGAAATTTAAATCTTTTGTAACATAAAATATCACTTTTGATTAGTTTAATGCATCCTTGCTGTATAAAAGTTTGTATTGCTTTAAAAAAAATCTTGCTGACCACAAACTTTAAATTTTAAAAATGATTATAACAGAACAAAAGACTCCCAAATGCACTAAACTGTAAATATTAGTAATCAGCAGATGACACTGAATAAAACTGATTAGAATGGTTGCAGTAACTTAATAAAAATATGGCCACTTTTCCTAATTTTGATATCCTTTTGAAGCATGTCTGAAGTAAGTTACCACTGCTTGAGCTTCCTCGTCATCTTTATGACCTACTATTTGTGTACTGTCATCATGACAACAGCATGGATTTTTCGTTATTACTTGCATGAAGAGTTTTAAATTTATTCAAGTATATTTAGGTTCATTAGCAAGAGCGCTTTTCTTTTTTTATCAAAGCAGAAGTTGCATCATATGACTTAAGTGCAGTCAAGAGGACAATCGCACTTCATTGTCTTATAAGGTAACTTTATAAACTACCATCCCTCAACACAGACTATTTTGACTCACTTTCAAACTCAATTGTTCATTTCCTACACTAATGAAGGTATGCATATAAGGAAAATTACACAATTATAATGCATATTTCCAAAAGCATTTCATTTTATAACTTTTATTTTCCTCCTTACCTAGACATATAATGTAAATTATCTGCAAATAATAAGAAAATGTAGCCACAGTTAATAAGTTAATAAGTTATTGTACCCACAGCAAATCCCTGTGATTGTATGGAAGCCCACTTTTTTTACTGAAACAGCCTTCCATAATATATCTCACAATAAAGTCTGAATTGTGAGATAAAAAATGCACATTTACTTTTTTTTATGTGGTAGAAACAGCCTTCCATAATATAAAAATCTAAAGAAACATGATAAGAAAACCTACATCAAAAAAAACAGTGTGCATGTGAAAAAGCCCTCCAATATTACTAATATTTCTGCTATAGTTCATTATCAGTTTTTATAACAAAGAAGGAAGTCAAGCAATATTTGAAAGGTGATAAAGACTTCTGTTGTTCCCTGTCAGAAAAAAGGTACAGTTCTATCTCTGGGGTGGTACCCTAAGGTACAAAAGTGAAAAGGTACATGTTTGTACCTTACCCACCCCTAAACCTTAAAGGCACATTTTAGTACTTTTAAAAGTACATATTTGTACCTTTTCACTTGTGTACCTACCGCCACAGTGACAGAACTGTACCTTTTTTTTCGGAGAATGTGATACCTCATTCGTAAGCACGCTGATAAGATAACGATGAAGAATGAAATTAACATTTAATTCTCATACGGTGTTCTAAATCAGGCTGAAATATTTCATTTAGAGGCACACAAAACACACTAATATAATCATAACAGAATGATGCATCTGCCTGTATTGGCCTGGGAAGGACCTGGCCTTGTACAAGGAGAAAATATGCAGGAATAAAGCATTTAACAATATAGATACCCTTTAACTCCATACCGAAATCTCAGATAGCCATACAATGAAAATATAAATCTAAATAAATAAATAGAAAAATTATTTGTGTTTGGGACGCTGTGAGCATGGAGACTGTAGTGTACACCATAAATGTGAAAACGTTTAGCTTAAATGTTTAATATGAATAAACAGTGCTCATAACCGGCTGCTGAGATAGTATTCTCAAGTGAAATGAGTTGGGGTTTGGACCCTTAAACAGCGTTCATTGGTGCGTTCAATGAACGCATTACGTCATCACTTAACAAGCCCATAGTTTACCATGTTCAATCTTTTGTTATAATGCATCTGTGTGTGTGTGTGTGTTTAGAGTTATTTCAGTCATGCTTCTGTTTTTTTTTCTTTGCAGTGTGTGTATTTATGTGTATTCCGTGTGACTGTTTAGATGATTAAGAATCAGGCGCTTCCTCCAACATATGGCAAGCCGTTTTAACATTTAATCCTTAAAAGATATCTATTTTCATGCTACTACTCATTTTAGCTACTACTATCTATTCCATTTGGTACTAGTACTTATTCATCAAGTAGTGAAGGAAGTAATTTATTCAGCAAAACATAATTAACACAAGTATTCCCAGATCAATCACTTGGTTCCCTGTTCTCATCAGCGCTACTGTTCTTATAGCCCCCAAGTACTTATTCATTGGGCACTACTAATTTTACTACTATGATTTAGTACTATGATCTGACTAGTCTTTGCATAAGTAAAAAATAAATTGTGATTAGTAAGATAAGAATTGTTTCTAGTAACAGTTACAAAAGATAACAGTGCCTAATGAATAACTACATTGTAAAAAAACAATTTGTTGAGTCAGCTTAAAATAATTTGTAACCTGGCTGCCTTAAAATGTTATGTACAGTCAACTCAAAAAAAGTGTATTCAACTTGAAATGTTAAATTATACTAAGTGACAACTTAGATATTTGAGTTGAATCAACATAAAATTTTAAGGCAGCTGGGTTACTTACCCACCTGTTAAGTTTAGCAAACACAAATATCTAAGTTGTTACTTAGTACAACTTAACATTTCAAGTTGACTGAACTTATTTTAGTTGACTGAATTTAAAATGTTAAGGCAGCAGGGTAACAAATTATTTTAAGATGACTCAACAAATTGTGTTTTTTATTTTTTACGGTGTACTACTATCTATTAAAAGGGTATAAATAAGTACTATTAACTAATTAATATCTAATATTTTAAAAGATATTAGTCACAGTTGGAATACATAATAGTCAGAACTTAACAGTTGATATCTGAATGACTTATTACTAGTAAACAACAGAATATCTACTAGTCACTATTGAAATAATTTCTAGTATCTAATAAATACAAACTATAGTGTTTAATGAATAAGTGCTAGTATCTTTAATAAAGATGGTAGTACCTAAAGAATAAGCACTAGTTAGCCAACATATAAGTACTAGCGCATAATGGAATAGATACTAGTAGCTAAAACAATTACTAAAAGAATGAAAATAGATACTTTTATTTTTTTATAGATTACATGTTAAAATGGCTTGCCATACGGTTTGATTTGACTGGTGGCTATAATTCACTAGGGAGTTTTCAAAACATTTCTCTCTGTCAGGAGCCTTTTTTAAATGCAGCAAAAAAAAAAAAAAAAAAAAAAAAAAAAAAATTTCAAATGTCACAGTTATGTTTGTCAGTTTTGTTCATTTAATCAGATGGTCAGGGACTGGAGAAATATGACAAAATAATATATTGCAGTTGTAGGTTATGATCAATTTAAGAACTCTTGTAAACAACCTGTAAATTAACTGAAAATCTAACAATTATCTGCCATTTACTTTTAGTCACAGTAATGGTTAGAAAAAAAGAGAGAGAGAGAAAATGAGGTAGAGGTTTTGTGGGTAGAGTCTAGTTTCCTCTGTGGTGGTTCCTCTTAGTTACCAAATTCACTTTATTTCCATTTCATTTTTCTCACTTACGTTTCTTCACTCAAACTTGAGACTCAACAAGTATCAGTGTCTTTTGTTCACCCACCACCACTGTTTGTCCCTTGATGCAGAAATGGACTGGAATTTCCGGTTGCCTCTGTGTTTGTTTTATGGTAAGTTCAAATTTATGTGTAATTAAATATGCAGCATAAGCTATACTGAAATTAGCTGATGCCATAAAGACAGTAATCAGAAACAAAAACTCTTTTCTTCACTTGTATACTTGATGTAAGATGAACAGATTGTGGATTCTGTGATATCTTGTTTAATGAGTTTTAATAGCTTGATAGGGTTAAATAAGCATCATTACAAGCAAATTTGAATGTGCAGTTATTTTGTCTGATCTGTTGGATATGCATTGCTGTTAAAACCCACTGCAACATCTGATATGCAAATGTATAACGCCTCTTTGCAAAAAAAAAAAAAAAAAAAAAAAGAAAGAGAGAGAGAGAAGAAAAAAAAAAAAACAATCTACTACATGCCTTCTGTCATCTTATAATTTATTTATTTATTTATTATTATTATATATATTATATTATAAGCTTGAATGTATCAGGTTTTTAAGAACCACTATTAAGAATGTTTATTAGTTCATCTCTCCATTATTATTGTGTTGCATTGCATTATATTTCTCAAACTACACAGTTTTGATCACAGTTTTTATTTATAGATATCTTAGTCCCAGACTAAAATGCAAGCTGTTTCATCTCATCATGCACATTTTTTTTTTTTTTTTTTTTTTTTTTTTCCTAAAGCAAAAATATTCTTAAATGTCCTAACTGAACTATGCCCTAATCCTGGCTTGTGAAATGAGGCCATAGAGTGAAAATGTAGTTTATATTTATATGCAGTTTATGTGCATAGATTTACATTATAAGCAGAATTTCATCTTGTTGGCCATAAAAATTGCAATACCTGCAACAAATTGTTACAAAGGAAGGTACTTAGTTTCATAATTCATTTAAAGACTTGATTTTCCTTTCTTTTACATGTTAGTATGCCATTCAGTAATGGCTTTCAACATTGATCCTGTGCCCTGGAAGACTTTCACAAACAATACAAACACTGGCTTTGGCTATAAAGTGATACAGAAAGGTGCAAGGTGAGCTCACTCCACATTACCACAAATCACTCAAAACAAACAGAATATTTGAATCCAAGACTGATGTGGATATTAAAGCCACTAATCAAAAGCTGCAATGCATGTAACAAATTCATGAATTACTCAGGTAAAATCACCTAAGATGACAAACTCAGATAATGTAAAACAGAAGGCCTTCATTTAAACTTCTAAGCTAAAGTTTCTACACACAAGTTGTTTTTTCTTCTGTTTTTCTTTTTTGGTCAGAAGGCAATGCAAAGGAAATACGTCTCTACTTTACAACTAGGTACTATTGTCATTGTAATGTAGGTTCTTTCTGTCTTCTTCCATAGTCTGCTTGTAAGTGATCCTTTAATACAACTCAGTCAAACTCAAAGAGGACAAATTTATGACTGTTCTGTCACCAGAGGAAACTGCATGCCAATGGCCATTACTAATTATTTATTTATTTTTTTCTTTTTGTATGATGCTTTAAAGTATGTAAAATACAATAGTTTTATTTTTTGTAATAATAAATATTTCCTCTTTTTATTCAACAAAGTCCCGGCTGAGGCTGTCAACATGTCCCTTGGACTTTCAATGACCCTAGATCCTCAGTCTTCAAATGCAGTGGTAAGTTATGGGACATTTTTAAAATGCAATAATATCAAGAATTTGTGATTTGTTATTTCTCTTGAACATTTTATTTAATTTACAGAAGAACCAAGAAAAGATTTCCAATGTTTTACTGACCAACTTAAATGTATTTTGTACATATATAATGTTATATAATGGTTTTGATGGCTGCAACACACTCCAAAAAAGTTGGCACACAATAAGATGTCACACAATAAGCTGGTGAACTGGTAATAGGTGAAGGGATCATGAATGAGTCATGGAATCATTTGATTCGTTCAAAAGAACTCATTCAGGAATCAAGCAAGTGACTTTATGAGTGTAACTGAATCATTCTCTTAAAACACGGCTTCATTCATGAATCAAATGTTGTTCGCAGACGCGCATTTCCTCAGACTTATTTTGAAGGCTGTGGTTATTTGCATTAAGTCCAAATAACAATAGATGCTATTGACAGTAAATGCAAATAGCCATAAATTATTTTAGGGCTAAAAGGCTCTTTTGATATATATATATATTTTTTTTTTTCAACCACTAGATGGCAGCAATAACAAATGAGAATCGCTAAAATTATTCAATATAGGCCTTCTTAATGATTTCCAGTTTTGTTTAAGATAATTAAAACAGCAGTTTTTAAATAATGAAACAATATGTAAAAGTGTGGCATTTGGGGTAAAAAACGCCCATGATGTTGGGGCTAAAAGGCACAATAATTAACATGATAATTAATAGAAGACTGACTTTTCCATTTGTTGACATAACAATCAGATGGTAAATTTCATATATTATGTTGGGTGTCCATCTTTGAGATAATCACTGTGTTTAGAATGAAACCATATTTAAAACATGCTATTAATCATATCATATAATAAAATATAATTTGTTGTTACTACTGTAAATCTATATCAAATTATTATGGGATCTCCTTCAATGCTTTTAGAATATTTACATTTTAAAATGTTTTTGTTTCTGTATTTTAAAATTTATGTTTATATTAACATATTTTAATAACAGTATATTTATTGAACAAAAAAATATAATATCAAAATAAGCAGAAAATAGTACAAACTTTGCTAAAGTGATTGTTTTGAACAAGTATTAACTTAAACATTATTAAAAATAAATACATAAAAATAAAAAACATTACTTTAGCTAAAGTGTTTGTATCAATACTGTGTGCCTTTCACCCCGTGCTGGTGCCCGTTGCCACCTCATAAATTTATGAGATTTTTAAACAAAATAAATGACCTGCACAATTTATTTTCACACAAAATCTGTTGCTCCATAAATGTTCAATACAAACGTATTGAACGGTGGATTCGAACTGGAGTCGATCGCATATCACGTGTCTCACTCCCCACACCACTGCTGCTGTAATGTCAATCCCAACCAGATTTGCTCTTAAACTTGAAATACACTACATTATTTTTGCCCCAATTTTCTGTCGATTTACAGTCTGGAGAAGTTGACACTAGTTGCCGAAAGTCAGAGCCAGTCTGCAGATTTGATTTGACAGATTCCATAGAAAATCGCGTATAGTGTGATTTTTTTTTTTTAGATTCAGACTATGATTCCATCCAGGAGGAAGGTGAACCAACTCCAGGGTAAGGCTAAAAGCAGCCAAATCTATCAACTACAAACATCATAAACTCGTCTTTTTACGTAAGAACCAGACATGGGTGTCTGGGTGTGGGCTAATAACATATTTTTATAAATATTTTTTGGGGACTGAATTCGTATTTAACATGATTACAATGTCATTAAAAAAAAAAAAAAAAACATCAGAAATTTATAATTATAATGTTTCATTTCCACAGGTGGGGGGGAGGGAGTGAATAACCAGCACTCTCTCCACTTCTCTCTCCCCAACTGCTCCCCGGGCAGCGATAGCAATATGGCTGCCCACTGATCTGGGTTTGTGTTCATGGTGTGTGTGTGTGCATGTTTGTTCACTACTCACTACTGTGTGTGTGCACTTGGATGGGTTAAATTAAGTACAGAGCACAAATTCAGAGTATGGGTCACCATATTTGGCCACACGTCACATCCTTTCCTTTCCTAAAAAAGAATCAGCAGAGTTGGGATCCATGTGCGGTTTTATTGCAACAAATTTCAGGTCAATAAACAGGCAGAGATCAATTACCAGCGACAGGGATACACAGGGGAGAGCAGTCTCGTAATCACAAGACAGGCAGAAAGTCAGGGCGTGCAGCAGATAATAAAGCAATATTGTCATCAGCGATCACCGCTAGGTACAGGGTGATAGGAAATCAAGAGAGTTAATACTCAGGTGATCAGCTCTCAGGTGGCGAATGGAGGGAGCCACAGAGGCTTGATTTGTAACAGAGCTCCTGTTCTGCGAGGGGCTAGTTTATCCGGGTGGGTTCTATAAAACTCATCTGTGAGAATGTCCAGAATGTCCTCAGAGTTGACTGTACCCCTCCCAATCCAGTCCTGCCCCAGCATCTGGATTCCACAATTTCATGCACTTGATACGCCTCCTCACCATTGACGATGATGGGTGGGGATTCCTGGTTACCAGCCCCCTCTAGGACATCCACTCCTCTCAGACCACCTGTGGGCTTGAGCAGCGGGACATGGAAAGTGGGTGAGATGTGGTAATAGGAAGGGAGAACTAGACAATATGAAACGGGAGTAATCTGTCTGCTTATTCTGAAGGGACCAACATACCTGAGGCTGAGTTTTTTTTTTGTTGCTGGGCAGACAGAGGCACAGAACCTTGGTTGAAAACCAGACACATTGCCAGACACATAGCTGTGGTGAGGTCGACGATGAGCTTGGGAAGTTCATGCTGCCTAGAGAGGACATCCACCTTAGTGTTCTTGGAGCCAGGTCGATAGGTGATGGTAAAATTAATTCTCATAAAGAAGAGAGCCTACCGTGCCTGCCTTGGACTGAGTCTCTTAGCAGAGCGTAGATACTCCAGGTTTCGATGGTCTGTGAGTACAAGGAACGGATGTTTGTCTCCCTCCAGCCAGTGGCGCCACTCCTCAAAGGCAGCCTTAATGGCCAGTAACTCACGGTTCCCCACATCATAATTCTGTTCTGCTGAGCTGAGTTTTTGGGAGAAGTAAGCACAGGGGAACAACTTGGGTGGGGTCCTGTGATGTTGGGAGAGGACTGTCCCTATACCGGTGCTTGAAGCATCAATTTCCACAGTGAATTCTCGTTCAGGATCAGGGTGATGCAAGACTGGGGCTGATGTGAACTATTTTTGAAAGGGGTCTGAAGCTGCCTGAGACCAAGATAGTTGACTTCCCCTCCCCCTGTTGACCAGCCCAAAGGGCATGACCTGGTATTCGTAGTGGCCAGTGGTGGTAGAGAAGGCAGTTTTCCATTCATCGCCCTCACAGTTGCAATGGACCTTTATCGCACCAGAACTGAACACCGGAAGCGCAGAGCAGTGTATCGATTCTTCTGGTTATGTATATTTTTCAATATGTTGTAATTACTAGTTGAATAAAAGCCTGTTAAAATGAGCATCTGCAGGATGATTTCAAAATCCGGACATTTTCAGAGACAGGCGAAGAAATTGACTGCAGCAGGTTAAATTTATTTATTATTCAGAATGCACATTTGGAAGAGAAATATATTAATAGGAACATTTCAGCAGGTGATATGAGATGTAGGCCTAAACATCCTCTGTTTCGAAATGCATACTCCACGCGAACGTGCTCCCACGTAATATTTTAGAAGGACCTTTAATTCATCCCACACATCTCATCCATGTTGTGTCAGGAAATCGCAAAAACTGAGGCAGTGTGTCATTGTTTAGAATAAAAGCAGCCAGGTACACTGCAGTAAGACCAGTGAAAGAGAGGATTCTCGCATTAGTTTTCATTGCATTGCGATGGGACCGGAAGTGGGGATACACTGCTTCGCTTACCGGATATAGGAAGTGAGATAAAGGTCCATTGAGATTGTATGCACAAATCCAGCTTGGTGAAGTACTTGGCAGAATGGAGTTGCTCTAGGGCTGCTGGAACCAGAAGCAGGGGGTAATGGAATTTGACAATGATATCATCAAGGCCCCGATAGTCTATGCATGGGCGTAAGCCGCCGCCGTCCTTCTTACTCACAAAGAAAAAGCCTGCCAAAGCTGGGGACGTGGATGGTTGAATAAAACCCTTGGCCAATTCCTCTTCGATGTAGGACTTCATGGTGTCAGTTTCCGGCCTCTACGGGGTGTGGTTCTAAGAAGTAATTCAATAGCGCAGTCGTTGGGACAATGAGGAAGTAGCTGTGTCGCCTTGGTTTTGATGATGGGAAATGAAGTTCAAGAAAGTTAATACTCAGGTGATGGAGCCCTCAGGTGGCGATTGGAGGGAGCCACACACTCTCAGAAAAAAAAGGTACAGCGAAGGAGCAGTGAAGGACCTGTGCATGAAGCAGCGGCAGACTGTGGAACCATGGTGGACCTGGGCCATGGAACAGAGGCAGACAATGAAGTCGTGCATCAGAAGTCCACCATGTCTGATCCTGAGAGCAAGTATGGCTAAATGTTTTTTGTGCAGCAAAATTATCGGCTGAAAATGGCATTTTCGGTTTTTGGCCGAAAGAGAAAAACGGCCTATATATGGCGCGCCTCTCCGCACAGACCGGCAGTGTTCAGCGCGCGCAGTTTCACTCTCCTCTAGCTGCTGTCACTTGGCGGTGTGACGCTCTGCTCAATATTCCGCTCTATGAATATACGTTCCGCTCATGTACCGATACTCATGATCACCGGAAAAACAGAGTCTGCTCAAATAACGCGCCCGCTCAAATAAGTTTCTATGTAGATCCACATGCGGTTAAACTACAATTTCTGCATTTGTCCACATGTGTTGCCATAGTATCATAAGTGGAAACCGAGGATAGCGCGGATATTGCGTCATTGATAGGCGACAATGACCAGAGACGAGTCATTATTTAAAACTGGAATTTCTCTGGATTTACAGATAACGTAACTACACAACTACCTGAAATAAGTGGTTTTTGGACATTTTATTGCAAAAATCTTACATATTGTGCCTTTAACACTTGTTGATACTTTTTAATATGTTGCTAGGCATCCACAGTATCAAATATGTCACTTCCTGTTGCCAGCAGGTGGCGCTATGACTATAACTGAATATTGGCATGTAAATGTGTTCAGGCCAGGACTCTCATCAAACATGTTAAGTTTGGAGCAGACTGGACATTGCATGCCTGAGTTACAGTAACTTACCATTTTATTGCATTAATATCATGCTTTAACACTTAGCTAAGTGTTGCTAATATGTTTTAGCATGTTTCTAACATGTTGCTACCCTATTTAACACTTGTTGATACTTTTTTAATATGTTGCTAGGCATCCATAACAGTATCAAATATGCCACTTTCTGTTGTCCTGTATGACTATAACTGAATATGGGCATGGGCATGCGTTCAGGCCAGGACTCTTACCAAACATGTTAAGTTTAGGGCAGATTGGACATTGCATGCCTGAGTTACAGTAGTTTTCTGTTTCATTGCATTATTAGCATGCTTTAGCATATTAGCTAAGTGTTGCTAGCATGTTTTACTATGTTTGTAGCATGTTGCATGTTAAGTTTGGGGCAGATTGAACATTGTATGCACGAGTTACAGAAATTTCCTTTTTCTTTGTATTAATAGCATGCTTTCGCTCTTAACTAAATGTTGCTAGCATGATTTAGAATCTTTCAAGCATGTTGCTAACCTATTTAAAACTAACGCTTTTTAATATGTTGCTAGGAGTCCGTAACAGTGTTAAACGTCACTTCCTGTTGTCAGTAGGTGGCGCTATGACTATAACAGAATATGGGCACTGACATGTGTTCAGGACATGACACTTACCAAATGTGTTAAGTTTGAGGCAGATCAGACATTGTGGCGAAACACTGAACTTTGTTAGGCCGCCAAGGACACGCCCCTCAACGAAAACTCAAGATCTTCACAGTTTAGCATCGCAAAGGCCGTATGATAACACTCAGCAAAATTTGAAGATGATCGGATTAAAACTGTAGGAGGAGTTTGTTAAAGTATGAGGCCTGAAAATGGCAAAAACTGCACAAAAATCATACAGGAAATTCAATATAACGGACTTCCTGTTGGGTTTCGGATGTTGTGCCAAGAGACTTTTTTTTGTAGGTATTGATGTGTTACATGTGTACCAAGTTTCGTACATGTACGTGAAACATAGATTGAGGCGCACTCCGTTGAAATTTTATAGGTGGCGCAATCGAGCCATTTTGCCACACCCACTTTTGAAACCCACATCAGATGTCAATTTTCACCAGGTCTGACGCATGTGCAAAGTTTTTTGAGTTTGAGCATGTTTAGGCCCTCAAAAATACTTTTCACTTTGGAGAAGAAGAAGAAGAAACAGGGCAATTCCAATAGGGTCCTCGCACTGCAGTGCTCGGGCCCTAAAAATGTCTTTTAGGAAGGTATCATGAAAGTCCACCAAATGACACAACTTACAAAAGCCTGCCACATAATCCTCAATGCGTCGGTTTCCTTGGTGAAGTTGAATGAAATGATCTGCTGGGTTCATTTTTTTTGGTTGTGTATTCTGTAACGATTGATCCACTGGAGGTGAGTTGAAGTTGATGAACCCAAGTGCGGCTTTATTATAATTCAAACGTGAAATCCAAACAAACAATAATCCAAATGATGACATGACTTGGCTTGAACAAACTTAACATGAACCAGACTTAACTATGAACACACTCACCAACAGCAGGTTACAACATTAATACACGTCAAGACACAATGGCAACATGAGGGCTATATATACCAAACAGAGAGGGTCACATGACACAAACAAACCAATGAGAAACAGACACATGACTAGAATAACCAATGAGAGCATGACACATAGAACTAAGGCACCAATAGCAGGAATACATGAGGCCAAGGGAAACAAGACACAAACATCATGAAACAAACTATAAAATAAAAGACATGAAAACAAGAACATGAACCAAAATCCCACGTTACACCATTGTTATTCGACATACATTATAGAATATATTGTCTGCCTCATTTTATGATAAGAAGCCACATCAGATCACAAAAGGAAGTTATTTCTAACACTCGACTGATGCTGTGAAGTAAAAATAAGTTATAATGTTCTCTTTTGTTGGACAGGAAGTTTAAAAACGGGGAGGCGTTTCCTCATCTCAGCATGTGAAATCACGGGCACACACAGCTAATTTCAAAAGAAATAAAACAAGGAAATTATTTAAATGCCAAACTGAAAAAACGCAATTCTCAAGCGCGTATTGAACCGTGGATGTCATAATGTACAGTACAATATTATATTGAGTATTGTGACATCCCTAGTACTGGCCCCGTCACAGAACTGTACCTTTTTCTGACAGGGCAGAGGCTTGATTTGTAACATGAATAATAAAATAAATCAGGAATGGGGATTTTCATCAACGACAAATGCATAAGTAAACGTCTGTCATGGTATAGGGGTGCTTCAGTGCAAACAACATGGTTGACTGGCATATGTGCGAAGGCACTGTTGACATAGAGGCATGGGGTTGTACAAAGACATAATACTTTCTTCTAGATGCCTACTTTCATGGGAAGTCTATTGTTATTACACCAATACAATGCCAGGACTCATTCT
>NW_026129684.1:0-39928 GCF_022985175.1 Labeo rohita | reverse complement strand
ATCTCAAGTCTACAAGTGTGATATTGCATTTATACAACAGTTTGATGGCACGAGTGTGTAAATAAACAAAATAACAGCGGAGTGTCTTTAAAAGCCCTCTTTTGTGCATAACTACTTCCTTCTGCCACAGATTCAAATCAAAGTTTGACAGTTGAACAGTTGAGCTCAAGCCTCCGTTACTAATTCCAAAATGTCACTTTAGAACTAGTAATGAAGGAATGTTGAGTCGCTTCATTGAAAGCTTATTGTATTACTGCATTACAGTTTTTCTCAATTGCTTTGGCTCAATTCTCAACTGAAATTTTTTCCCCCAAAATAATAAGTTCAGATCTCTGAACAATTAGCTTCTTGTTCACATCAAATTGGAATTTCTTACTGATTTGAGCAAATTGCAAATGCAGTAAGTACAATTGTCTGCAGTTTGTGCAACAACTAATTGCATATGACTTGTTGAAAAATGATGAGTCGATTCTCACTTGAACTGTCAAACACTTCAGAACTTCTCAGTTTTTTATTGTGTAAGCCATCACATTCAAAACGATCCATTCAATTATGAAAAATTGTAAATCGTGATTTTTACAATGGAAGAGGCTGTTCGAAGAGTACAGTCATCAATTGTGCAAACCTTTCGTAGGGAAAACAGGTAAATGTGTATTTATTTATTTTTTTGTTTTACAGTATAAAGCATTTTTATAAACAACAATATTGTAAAGGTAAATGCAAGTCTATTTGTACATTCTATAGAACCGTACAACAACTTTGCACTAGTGGCAGAGCAGCAGTATTTAACAGTCAGCAAGAACAAGAAATTTGCAACAGGGTCATAGCCAACAATTCTATCAGGGTAAGAGAGATCCAAAGTGCAATCATAAATGACAATAATGTCTTTGCAAATATAAATTCTGTCAACATTTCCACCTTAGAGTTTTGAAATACATTAAATGACTATAAAACAACTCTACAAGGTGCCATTTGAGAGGAATAGTGAAAGAGTGAAGGAGCACAATATGCACCTTAATGTACTTCTAAGATGCCTATATTGAAGTTTTAGAAACCCATAAGAAGAGAAAACATTAAACTTTATTTTGTTTATCCGTTTCGTAGAGAATCAGGGAGTTAGAAAGACATGAAACAACCCACATTCTTGTTTTTGTGGACGAGGCCAGGTTCAATCTGTCCAAAGGCTGAGATGTGGTCACAATCTCATAAAATATTAATTATTGATTAATAATATTTAATAAAAAACAACAAAAACAGCAATCAAAAAAGTTGTTAGGCAATTCAGTCAAAAGTAAAGGCATTCTGATATAGAGTATTGAATTGGTTATAATGTTATATAAAATTTTGCCAAAACTATCTTCTCTTGAACAAATAATAGATTAATGAGACCAAAGCCTGCCTGTTACCCCAATAACAAATTATATCTCATGTTTCACCACTATAGAGACATTAGAGCCAGCGGTATATTCCACTCAGGTGGGTTCATTACAGTTTTTCTCTATTGGTTTGGCTCATTTCTTGAAACTGAAATTACATTCTCAAAATGACATGGACAAACCTCCAAACCTCTTGGCAAATGTTCACAACAGAATGGCATTTCTCATTCATTTTATCGAATGGCAAATGCCTCAGTACATGTCTCAATTGTCTCAGTGCATCTTGGCAAATGATTAAGTACAAGTAGCCTACAGTTATACAGTTAGCCCACATTTAGCACATTTTCCGAATGAATAGATCTTGTAGATCTAAACTGATTAGTTGATTCTCAGTCTAATGATCATTCTCTCCAAAACATGTCAGCATGATTTCATTGTATAAGTACTCGCATGCACAACTGTCTGTTCAATTGTCAAAATTGGTCAAGAACATAATACCATGAATACCATATATGAATTTCTTTGAATATTTGATAAATTGATGACAGTCATTGACAGTCAGGTAAAACTAGACTAACAAAGGGGGAGTGTCACACACAGGTGTTTTCCATGATGGTGTGCTGCCAAACACAGATATATAGAGATATATAGAGCTTGACCAGCGCCAGTCCGATCTCTGAACATGGATAGACAAGGCCAAGCAAACGGACAAGGGGAAGTTCTTCCTCAAGGAAGAGGAGGAAGAAGAAGAAGAAGAGGAGGACTGAGAATGCGTGGTGGAGGAATAGGGGGAAGAGGCAGAGGAGCGGGAAGACACTGTGCTGTCCCGAATGAAATTCGGGCCACAATTATAGACCATGTCATAAACCATTGCCTCACAATGGCAGAGGCAGGTCGTCGAGTGCAGCCTAATGTGCCTCGCTCTACAGTCTCCTCCATCATCCAAACCTTTCGCAGGGAAAACAGGTATGTAATCTATGATGGAATTATATGTTGTATTGTACAGGGCACTGTGCGTGAGGCCAAAAATGTATAACTTACTGTAGAGATTTTGTGTGCATCTGCCTACAGTAGTAGGTCTA
Organism: Labeo rohita; assembly: GCF_022985175.1. Lineage (NCBI taxonomy): Eukaryota > Metazoa > Chordata > Actinopteri > Cypriniformes > Cyprinidae > Labeo > Labeo rohita. Next base: position 37,470 of record NW_026129684.1, on the reverse strand, counting down.
TACTAGCAGGTAAAGAGGACTAGTGGAATGTTTTGATACTAAATATGACAAGAAATATATTGAACAAATTACTGTAAACAATGGAATTACATCATTTATACAGTTTAGAGTAGTATTCCAGTCACTGTGCAATGTTGCATTAGGATTGTGGTGAAGTTACTGTGAGTAAACACACTGGTAACTTACTGTATTCTGTTTTTCGTGTAGGCTTGGACGACAACCTCGCGTGGGTGGCAGAGGAAAGCTGCTCAATGAACAACAGGAAAGAGAGATTTGTAACATGGTGATGGCAAATAATGCCATCACATTGAGACAGATCCGTGATGCCATCCTTCAGGACAATCATATATTCCAAATATAAACACAATAAGCATCTCCACAATAGACCGGGTTTTGAAGAATCATCAGATGACAATGAAACAAATCTACAAGGTACCATTTGAGAGGAACTCTGACAGAGTGAAGGAGCTGCGGTACCAGTATGTAAATGTAAGTCAGTTACTGGTTGTCTCTCATTATAACCTTACCTGTAATCACAGTAAGCAGTAGTTCACTTATTTGGTTTCAATACCTCCTTTACCTGATTTTCAGAATCAGTATTTGCTTCATCTGACTTCAACAATTTCAACAGAAAACTGCAGTTTACTGTATTATACAATTATCATTATAATCCTTATTTTGTTGTCTCCCAATCAAATCTATCTAATACTGTAGGTTGTACTGTAACATCTCAGTAAGTCATCAGTATTTCCCACTCCCCTTTCTATCAAATACCCCTGCAGTACTTCCTCATAGGCCTATCACTAGTTTAGAACCACTGGAGTAGTGGCCTGTAGTATATTGAACCTGTGGGGGAGAACATGTAATTGTCTAACTGTAGTATATGAATCTTCTGTATGACTGATTTTATGTTCTTTACTCTATTTTAGAGAATAATGGCATTGGAAGGACATGAGACCCCTCACATCCTGGTGTTCGTGGATGAAACTGGCTTCAACCTGGCCAAGGGCCGAAGACGTGGCCATAATATTATTGGCCACCGGGCCACAGTGGATGTCCCAGGTCAGCGAAGGGGCAATATAACCATGTGTGCTGCCATTTCTGAAAATGGTGTGGCCACTCACATCCCCAGTCTTGGCCCATACAACACACACAAGCTCCTCATCTTCTTGGATCGCCTTTATACCGATTTTATCCCTGAAAATGAGAGAGGTGTCATAGGGCCTCACCTACCCATTTATGTAATTGTGTGGGACAATGTCAATTTCCACCATAGCCCACTCATTAGGGGCTGGTTTGCAATGCATCCAAGGATGGTCATGGAGTTCCTACCACCTTACTCTCCTTTCCTCAATCCGATAGAGGAGTTTTTCTCTGCTTGGAGGTGGAGAGTGTATGAGCATCATGCTCAGGATCAGCCGTCCCTGCTCCATGCTATGGACACAGCGTGTGACGACATTACAGGAGATCAATGCAGGGGATGGTTGCGGCATGCACGCCGTTTCTTCCCTCGTTGCATCGCAAGAGAAAGTATCCGCTGTGATGTGGACGAGAATCTGTGGCCAGATGGACAACAGCGTGTAAATAATCAGGAGGGTGAAGACAGTGGACAAGAGCGGGAGAATGAGTACAGAGACCACTGAATAAGTCCTTGTTTTTTGATTTTGTGTTTATACAATTTATTACTGTAATGTACATTTTCTTTTTACATATGTATGAAACTTTCTTTGCATGTGAATAAAAAATTGTTAGAATTTCCTTGGTAGTGTGAGTGCAATCTGTGATGTCAAACCTTGGAGGCTACTCTTTTCTGTTGTATATTGTTGGTCCTCTGCCATAGTGACAAAACATCTAAACATTTTGTATTTCAGTACTCACACAATGCCAAAGGGACGATGCATTTTGGGGGCACTGACTATTCAGATTAGAAAGAAATGTAGTTTTGACACATGAGTGAACTGTTTTAGGAGAGATATGAGCTTTTGCAGGGGAACCATGTTGTTGTGATCAACCATCCAGGTTTATTTTGACAAAAGCACCAAGAATGATGAGAATGTCCGATCTGTGTCGAGAAATGAGCCAAAGCTATTGAGAAGGATCTTTGCCATTTTGGAGACACTGACTGTTTAAATGAGAAAGGGATTTAGATTGAAGCCTGAGTGAACAGTTTTGGAAGAGATATGAGCTTTTGCAGGTGAGCTATAGTGTTGTGCTAAACTGTAAGAGTGTTTTGCCAAATGATCTTAGAGTTTTGAGAATGTAATTTCTGTTTCAAGAAATGAGCCAAACCAATTGAGAAAAACTGTAACACAGAATGGTTGCTGAGACCCTGGAGCTCACATGTCCAAAAATGTAGATGCAAATTTTCAACTAGACAATATCTTTATCAACAAACTGCATATTTGAACTATAAACAAGTACATTCTAGCCTGAAAGCTCTTAAAACTACATTACGTGGCACAAAAACAGTTATATTAAAAAAAGTGATACTGGATTTGGCCATCCACCATGACACTGGCTGTAAGTAGTACCGCAAATGGAGTGATACAATTACAAACACAGATATATATACACAAACCAGACTTTCAAAATCCTTTATCACTTGAATTAAATTATAATAAGTAAGGGATAATATACATCTTTATTTTGCGATAACAACTGGCTGTACAATGTACATTATCTCACTTATTACACAGCTGCTTGATAGATTATTTAGAGGTTTCGTGTTAAAATTATTAGACACGAAACACTGATCTGAGTTGAAATATTTGAATGGAAAGCTTCCATGAAGAAATCAGTTGCTAGCAAACGGCAAGTTCAAACTAGACATTTTAGGGATACAGTGCAGTCATACCAGTTTTCTTACACAACATTTTACCACATAAATAATTAAGTAGTAGCTTGTTTGTTATCTTATAATCCATTACAATATCCAAAAAAAAAAAAATTGCAGCAGCTGCGTTTGTATGAAATAATAGAGCAAGTCCACGATACAAGGATGACAGAATTAAGAAAATCTCCACGTAATACTGAATTGAGCTTTAATATTTTATTAGCTAACCAAACACAAGGCTTCTGCCAAGAAAAATTATCAAGCATATAGCACTGACTTAAGTTGCCCCAAAAGAGTCTGAGCTGTGTAATAATTTACTTTAAAGCACAGCCACCACAAATTCAGACTTTTTTTTTTACTTATATTTTTGGCCTTTTTCATGTGGCCAAGTACTGTGACCCATACTCAGAATTTGTGCTCTGCGTTTAATCCATGCAAGTGCACACACACAGTAGTGAACACACACTCAAAGCAGTGTTTATTTTTGAACGAGGTCCGAATTCCAAGTATGGGTCACCATACTTAGTCACATGTAACATCCTTTCCTTTCCTTTCCCTTATACAGCTTTTTCTTTCATGTCCAGGAATACAGAACCAAAGAAATGTTCTAACTATGAGCAGCTTAGAGCAGTAAATGTATTGTGACAAGTCGGCTTCCACCCCGTACTTATCACCATCTCCCCATCCCTTAATCGCCACCCTTCACCAGGCTCCCGACGGGAGTGGGTGCGCGAGAGAGGAGGGGAGCCAAAACAGCCAGGTCATTCAGTATATTCTAGTCAGCTGACCTCAGTCTTTGGGCACATAACGGTGCTGAACCAGGATCCGACCGACTGCAGCAGCCCCAGATCATCCCAGCACTGCCTCCACAGGCTCGTGTGCTTATGACTCTGGAAGAGGGTAAATCTGGACTCATCAGACCACGTGACCTTCTTCCATTGCTCCAGAGTACAGTCTTTATGCTCCATAGTAAATTGAACCCTAACCCTTTTTTCTGATTAGCCTCATTGATTTTCTTAAGGTTACACAGCTGTTTAGTCCCAATGAGTTCCTGTGTGTGTGGAAATGCTCTCACTTTCACTATTAATCATAGCCGTGAGTTCTGATGTTTTTGTTTTTTTTACCATTTGAGTTCACCACGTTTAAGTGATCGCTGATCACAATCGTTCAAGGTTTTTTTCCTTGAAGATGATCAGGACAGAAGAATAAAAACCCATCACGTTTGTTCGTCAAGTGTGTAGAAGCTTTATTTATATCAGTCAGAGAACAAAAACAACACACTGAAAAAATATAATTAAAATTGATTGATTAAAAATTACAATATTACTTAATCATTAATAATAATATTAACATATAAAATATATATTATTAGTTAAATGAGTTGTTTCCATCAAGACAAACAGAAGTCTTCAGCAACCACACACACACACACACTGATCTCACTGTCTGTATTAAGATTTATTACACATTTATTCTGATTCATGTTATTTCAGTGACAGAAGTTCAGCTGCAGTATTAATGTCATAAAGAGAAAAGAAGAGACTCTATGGCTGCGTCCGAAAGCTCTAAAATGCCTTTGGAGGCAGCATTCCAAGGCAGGAAGGCATCAAGGCACGTCCGAATTCTAATTCTGCTTCACTTCCTGTCTCCGGAGTTTCCTTCATCTGATAGAATTTTGAAGGCAGTATAGATGTATCCTTCGCTGCCTTCAATTTCCCACAATCCTGTGCTTGTGCGTCATATAGTCTATATAAATAAAGATATTCTGGTGAAATTAGACTTGTTACTTTATATAATAGATGAGATCTTGACCATGATAAACTTTATGAATCGTAATACTGTAAAAAGCTTAATAAATAATATTGTTTATAATAATAGTAATTAATAAAATGTTAAAAGGGTTCAAATGAGTAGTGAATAAAATTAATATTTAAAATATACTACTAATAATAATGAAACAGCCACTAATAACAGTGACCTGTTCTGCAATATTACTTGCATCAGTGCTTTTATTTATTTAAGCAAAAAGTAGCTGCCATTCTCAGTCATCTTCTCCGACGCACAGACCTTCGGTGGGTAATGACATTGAGGTCTTTATGTATTATTAAAACATTTCTATATAACTGTATAAGATCGTTTTTCTCCAGAATCTACAACTTAACTGTTAGGTAACCTAGCAACAGCATCACGTTCCGCTGCCTCTGAAGTCTGTCTGAAACTGTTTCTAGAGTTTCCTTCGCAGCCTTCGAAGTCACTGCCTCATAAGGCAGCGAGGCAGCAAGTCAGCTGACTAGGCTTTCGGACACAGCCTATAACATCTCACTGTTACTGATTCATCATCAGCTCAAAGCATTATGGGTAGAATCTCTCATCAATCTATTCTGATTCATCAACACAGTTTCACTGATGATCCAACACTGAAAGCAAACCCAGGATACAGCGGCTGAGTGAATGTGGTCTGGACTGTGTGGATGAGGCTCATTGTGTTTCTGTAGATGCTGTAGAAGGACAGAGTTCCTGCACTCTCATCCACATACACTCCTATTCTACTGCTGATGGGCTTTACAGCTAGAACAGTCTCTATGTTATTGTGTCTGAATGAGTAACTGGAGGAAGAGCAGCGCAAACTCCAGGACTGATTGTTATATCCAAACAAACACTCATAACCCCATCCCTTCCTGCTGATGTTCTTATATGACACTGATATACGTACACGTCCACTCCACTGCAGCTCCCAGTAACAGCGTCCACACACACTCTCTCTACACAACACCTGATAATAATGATCAAATCTGTCTGGATGATCAGGATACGACTGATCTGTGTCAGTGAATGTAATCACTCTGTTTCTCTCAGACAGACGGAGGAGTTTATTCACTGTGTTCAGATCCAGAGTGAACTGATGGGAATCTGATGGAGATAAAACACATCAGAATCAGGAATTATGAATCTGTTTGATGTTTTCATGTAGCTGAACTCTTCATGTTCAGTGTATCTTCAGTGTGTCAGTACAGATGAGCAGATATCCTGTGCAAATCATCATTTACATCATCAATTATAAAACTCTTCTTTCACCTTCTACAGGAAGAACATGAACACACTCAGTGAGTTTTTCTGCTTGTTTTCTTACTGACTTACATTGTAGGAAGTCGTTCCTGGTCCTGGGAACAATGTTGGTGAATGTGACTGTGGAAATCAACAGACATGAACAGTGTGATTCTCATCATCCTGCATCCATTCCTAACACATTTCTAATATGATGTTCTCCATGATATGAGATGATGATGGACTCGTTTCTGAGAGCAGATGAATCTCCAGGACTTTACCTCTGTCTGAGATCTTCTTGAGCTCCTCTTTGCAGAAATCCTCCAGTTTGTCTCTCAGCTGATGGACAGATTCTCTCAGACCATCAAAAGAGACGAGAGAACTGATGGGTTTCTCATTTCCATCTGTAGATTCAGGAGGTGCTGAGAGAGACTGGAAACTCTACAGAAAACAGAAATCAAAACTCATCAGCTCCACACTTCACCCAATAACCTGCACCAACATCAGATTTGACTTGACTGATATTCAGTAACTCAATCCAGCACTTTCACAGCATCAGCTTCATTCTTCTCATATTCATTATATCACATTAGAGCTACAGATTCTAGTATTTGACACTTACACTATATGTGAACTTTCTAGGAAATAGTTTGGATGATAAAACATCTGCTAAGAACATAAGTGTCCATCTAACAGCTCCAGCACATCAATGGAGTCTCATTGTAGGGTTGAAATGTTTCTCTGTGAGTCTCCTGTCACAGCAGGATGTGTCTCAAGTCCACTATGATGGTGTTCTTCTAGATCTGTGTTACCTGCAGGAACTGGATGTGATCCTGTGTGTGTGAAAGCTGCTCCAGCTCAGCGTCTCTCCTCCTCAGATCATTGATCTCCTGCTCCAGTCGCTCCAGTCGTCCTTGAGCTCGACGCACCGCTCGCTTTTCCTGATCTCTGATCAGCCGTATCAGCTCAGAGCGGCTTCTCTCAATGGAGCGGATGAGCTCAGTAAAGATCCTCTCACTGTCCTCCACTGCTGTCTGTGCAGAGCACTGTTAGGACACACAGTGATTCAGGCTTCAGTGGGACTGAAAGAGACAAGAGAGTCTGAACTGAGACTGAGACAATCTTCTCTTCTTCTCCAGACTCACCTTATGAGACTCCACAGCCTCTCTCAGCTGCTGAAGATCTTTCTCTCTCTGCTGGATTCTCTGCTGGAACGTCTTCTGTGTCTCCTTCAGCTGCTTCTGCAGGACAAACAGATGATAGTGAATGTCTCAGAAAACTACTGGCACTAAATCATCATGTGAACAGATGAATCCAGTAAAAGTGGGGAGAGACACCCTTACCAAAAAGAAGTATACTTCAAGTTTTATTTTATTAAGTATACTTAAGTAAAGTTCAAGTATTTTTTTTTAAGTATACTTTATGTAGTAAGTATACAAATATCAGCATACTAGTTGTATACTTTTCAGTGTACTACTTTTATACTCCTTGGGACTAAAATGGCCCACTTTCTAGTATATAAAAGTATATTTTTAAGTATTCTTTAAGTATAACAGTAGTAAACTTTGAGTAGACAACTAGTTTACATCTATGTTTTCAGTTTGTACTGCAAGTATACTAAAAGTGAACTAATAGGTATACTGATAGTTTACTAATTAAATACTTTTTATGCATTTTAGTACACTTTGAAGTAAAGTCTCAATAAACTACAAGATTAGTAGTTTTATACTTTAAGTGTACTCATAAGTTTTCTTTAAGTGAACTTTATTTCATATTTTAAGTATACTACTTTGTCCCTATTTAGGTATTAATTTGTATATATTTTGTTATATGAACATCTGAACATACTACACATTATGAATAACTAAGTTTAATATGTAGACAACATTGCCTTTGTTTGTAAAGCATTTTACAAGATTAAGATATCCAGGAAATAGATATAAGTGGTTGAAAGTATCTAGGCCTCAAAACTAGATACACAACCCTCAATAACGGTGGCAATCAGCCAAATATTAAAAAGATTATATCTGTACATCACAGTACAACAAATAACTAACAATAATGACAAAACAACAACAAAAAAGTTTAAATGAAGTCAGCAAACAGCAAAACAACAATCCTATAACAGTAACTGGATAATTTATTCATGCTGCAATGCATGCTGGGAAAGCCTTGACATTTCAACAATATGAAATTCTTTGTTCAGACAAATGTGTTTGACTAGTTGGGACAACATTATTGTAATTTTATTGGTCTGACAAGGGTTTTTAGTTTAAAAAAATATCATTTTTTAGTATTTGAGACAAAATGTTTAGTAAAATGGAAAATATGTATTTGCATTTTTTACAGTGTGGAAGCATCTGTTTTTGTTTCTTCGCTTGTGTTTTGGAAATTTTGTACAGAAGATGTGTAATAGCATCTCTCATGTATAACAATGAAAACAGATTCTCAGAGCACGAGTATAGTTCAAATACTTTTTCTAAGTATAAATCAAGTATACTTAAATGTAATTTTAAGTATATTTCTGATAAGTATATAAAGCACATTTCTGAGAAGTACTTAAAAAGTAGAAGTATACTTTCCTATTTTTAGTTTAAAAGAAGTATACTAATAGCACACTTGAATAAACTTCTTTTTCGTAAGGGCAGTTTAAATGTTATTTAACTGAACTGATTGTGGTTGTGGTTTCAAACTCCAGTCAGTGATTATTGTACATGACTGTAAATGATTGAAATCATCTAGATCCAGATTTACTGATTTACAAACTTGCCTTATGCCTGGCAGATTAATATTTCTTCTAACAGTGTGTGTATATTTCACTCTATTATTTTATGTTCATTAATCACATCATGAAAGGTTTACAGTGTATTTTCAGCAAACAGTGAAACTCTTCTTGCAGCTGCTGTTCATTTCTGCTGTGGTGTTCAGTGTGAATGCTGTAAGCTGTTAATATGGGTGCCGATATAAACACATATGAAACGAGTGTCAGCAATATTTCATCAGTGTCTAGTTTTAAATACCTGTTTCTCTGTCCTCTGTGCTGCAGCTGATACAGTGTCGTGGTTTTTATGTTCATCCATCGTACACAGCACACATATACATTTCTGATCAGTGCGACAGAAAACCTCAAGGATCTTCTCATGTTTCTGGCAGATCATCTCCTGCAGTCGTCCAGTGGCATCAGTCAAATTGTGTTTCTTTCCTTTAAACCAACTCTCATGTTGTTCAAGGTGATTCTGACAGTAAGAGTTCAGACACACCAGACAGGACTTGACAGCTTTGTATTTTGTTCCAGTACAGACGTCACACTGCACATCTCCAGCTCCAGCATAACAGTCAGCAGGAAGTTTGGTCTTCTTCAGTTTCTCCACCACTTCAGCCAAGATGGTGTTTCTAGCTAAAGCAGGTCTTGGACTGAAGGTCTGTCTGCACTGAGGGCAGCTGTAGACTCTCATCTGATCCTCTTGATCCCAGCAGTCTGTAATACAGCTCTTACAGTAACTGTGTCCACAGGGAATGGCCACTGGATCCTTCAGGAGATCCTGACACAGTGGACACAAGAACTCATCCTGAGAAAATCTGGCTTCTGCCATTTTACTGCATAAATGCAGAGACACAAACACACAACAGCTCAAACACACTTCAGTTTCTCTTTCCCTGAACTCATGTGATTTCTGTTTTCTGGTTCTGTGTTTGAGTGACGTGTGTAAAACAGGTGTGAGTCTGTAAATTAGGTTCCTCATTCCTGCTGAGTTTAGTTTCAACACACCTGATGGTTATTAATGTAAACACAAAGATTGATTAGTTGATTCATGTGAGATCAAACTACACTCTGTGGGAAAGTGAGTCCTGAACTAGGAATGGGAAACTCTTATAATGAAATGTCTACTAGATCTACAGTTCATTAAAGATCACACAGCTGGATCTGTTTTGTGTCGTGAGTCTGCAGCATGTCAAACCTCTTTGGCAGTCGAGGGTTTGAGGTGTAAAGAAGGTCTTGTGGAACCAAGTGGTTCGTCAGGTCCTGCTGAGATACAGGAACTGGTTTGAATGCATTTATTCTGAGAGTGCAGGTCAGATAGAAGATAGAGCCCATGACCTTATTCTGTCTGACCGTAAACCAGTTCTGCTGAGAAAGTCTGCAGATTCATCAGATACTAGTATGAATGAAACAGACATTACATTGCAGACTATCAGACACCTCATCTGAGTTATTTATCAAATAGAAAGCAGTGCAAGAAAGCACAAACTCTGACAGCAGTGAGTGATGTTGAATCATGAACATTATGATCACTCCCTCATTCACCATCACAGACACACGAGTGTGTGCACCTCATAGTAAATTACACCAGAAATACTGGGACAGGGCTGAACTGTTTTCCTGCCACAATTTTTTTTTTTTTTTTTTTTTTTTTTGCTAAGAACAAAAACATAGAAATCAATACAAAATACAAAATATCGACAAAAATAAAACTTGAAAGAGACAACAACAATAATAATAATAAAACAGTACAAAAAATACAATAAACAATAATTAAATAAAAATAAAGTAAAATAATAAGCAATAAAGGGCCATTGTTTTAAATAAGATTCTCTACACAAAAACTTTAAGTGCAGAACAAATTCTAACAGTCTTCATTGCTTTCTTATTAGTAGATACTGAGATCAAATGGATATAATTTTCCATATCTCTTAGAAAGACCACAAAGACACATTTACAGTTTGAGAATTTGCATTTGTAAATGTAAAATTTACTTAAGAAAATAATTAAATTTATAATATACAAATATATTCTTTAGTGGGGTCTGAGTCAAAGTACCCAAATATAATATTTCTCATTTGTAAAGAAAATTCTGGCAAAACCTTTAATTTAACAAAAGCATGAATATCATACCAAACCTCTGAGTGTAGTGACACGACCAAAACAATTGTTCCACAGTTTCATCGGCATTCAAACAAAAGGAACATGTCAGATCTACATCAGCTCTAAACCTTTGGATAAATTTCTTGACAGGATAAAACCAATGAATCAGTTTAAAAGACACTTCTTTCACTTTATTTGTAAGAAAGAATTTTTGCTGTAGTGACCAGATTTTTTTTCCAGTTACGATTTCCAAATAAATTGTTCCAAAAAAGGTAACATGTGGAGCAGAAATTAGATTCTCAAGAAATAATGATCTTATTTTAAAATTTTTGTTTCTTGATGTGGAAAAACAAATTTGGCCAACAGGAGTGCCACAGGGATTGAGAAGAGATGCATTAACTGTTGAAGAATAGTTTTTAAGAAGCATACACAAACCAGGAGGAATAGCTCCCATAACTACAGCGAATTCTTTTGGAGTTACAAGTATTTGGTATCTGGAAAGAAATTCTGAATACCTGAGCAAAAGGCCTTGATTGTTAAACAACTGCTGTACCAAACCCAAACCATTACTAAACCAGTTATCATAATATAGAGATTTTTTTCTTAAATAAAATATTCGTATTGTTCCAAATAAAACACCTCTGTGGCGAAAAGTTGTGTTTATAAATTAAAGTCCATGCTAGGAGAGCCTGTCGATGAAAGTTGGAAAGTTTGATTGGGAGTTTGGATACATCATAATTACACATTAAGAGAAAATGAAGATCACCAAGCTGTGAAAAAATAAGGCGAGGAAAAGCATTCCAAATAAGTTGGTTTAGATAGGAATTGTTTCAGCCAATTAATATTAAACGTATTGTTAATGGAATCAAAATCAATGAAATTCAAACCACCGTTTTTATAGGAATTCAATTCCTGCCACAATTACACATCTCTGTAAGACCACATCTTTTTACACATCTTTAGACAGCACATGATAATGAGCACGAGCGCGTCACTGCCTCATGACGTCATCCGCACAGTGACACGTCCTCCTGTGTTCCTCCAATCAGGAGCACTTCCTGTCTGGATCGGATGGAGGATCATATGTTCATGCTGAACAAGACAGATCTGATTCTTTAACGATAATGTGTGTAATGTAAATATGTGTCTGCTTTATATTTGTGTCATGTGACATCAGATTCTGACGCGACAGGAAGAGTTTAGTGAAACAGTGAATGACTTCCGTAGCGGGATCCGCGCAGAATAATAAACATTATAACGATATTCGGTGATCAGTCGAACTGTGACATTATTATTTAGGAAACGTGTAGTAGTTTGGAGAATAACAGTGTTTAATATGACGGAAACCGTGTTGAGGCGGAGCTGTAAAGTCACTTTGATCGCCGGTTTCACACTGCGCTAATACTAATGCTAATGCTGGATTAAACACGGTTTCTCCTGAAGAGTCAAACAACAACGCGTTAGTGAATAAAATCCGCCTTCCGCCGTTTCTGTGGCGCTCCGATGGCGACCGGACGCTGAAGCGGTTCGTGTGACCGTAAACACCGCAGTGACACGGCGATGAGTCCTCAGAAGAAGATGAAGAAGAGGAAGGAGCTGAACGCACTCATCGGCCTGAGCGACAGCAGCCGCAAGAAGAACAAGTAGAGCTGCGGACACTGACTGCTGCGAACCGAACCGCCCGACACCGGATCCGAGTCCAGTTCGGAGGAGCATGACCTTTCAACGTGATTCAATAGTACTGGGATGAACGCGCATCCCAGAGCCTGTGCTACACCAGCTTTTGTGCTTAAAAAGTATACAAATTTTTATTTTCCAAAAAAAAAAAAAAACGACCAATCGTTTCGCTAGATAAGACCCTACTTCCTCAGCTGGGATTGTTTAGAGTCCCTTGAAGCTGCATTTAAACTACATTTTAGAAGTTCAAAATCGGGGCACCAATGAAGTCCATTAATTGGAGAAAAATCCCGAAATGCTTTCCTCAAAATACATAATTTCTTCACGACTGAAGACAGAAAGACATAAACATCTTGCTTATTTGTGAATTGTTGTTCTGGATATGGACATCTTCTTTAAAGGAGTTGATAACAAATTCTGGATTATGTTTTCTTTTTTGTTTTTATATCAACATAGTACAAAATAATCCTATTTAAATCTATGTGATAAACGAGTTATGTCTAAAAGCAATCAAACAATTGATTATATTACATAAAATGTGTAATCTAATAGACTACATTAACTGCAAACTGTAACTGTAATCAGTAACAGGCTACAATTTGTAAGTAATCAACCCAGCACTGACGCAAATGAAGCCTCATCACCGCTGTTGAAATGCCAAGTGCACCTCTCTTCCCCGTGCATTCTTGCTGGTGTCCTCGTGGGTCCAGGAAGGGTGCGTTGAGGGGATCAAGCGCCGCCGAAGCAATGAGCTGCCGGAGCCACAGTTCGGACAAGTACCGCACCCATTAGACAGACTCCACTCCTTACCTGGACCCTTCCCTTTCGAACACTGCCCCTCCTTCACAGAACTCTCCAGCATAACGAGGACACAGATCCCCTATTGTCCCTTTTTGGACACTTTTGTTTATTTTATGTTCCATAAAAGCCTCTCCGAGGCCTGACGTCATGCTGAATTGCCTACGTCAGTCTGTCGCTTGCTCCTCCCGCCACAATATATAAATATATATATATATATACACATTTATATATACAGTCATGTGAAAAGTTAGGACACCCTATTGAATTTCATGGATTTCTGTATCAGGACATAATAAAATATTATCTGGTCCTTGGCAGGTCTCAAAATTTGGAAAATAAATCCTCAGATAAACATCATCACATGTCATATCACACTGTGTCATTATTTATTTAAGACAAATACAGCCAACAGGGAAAGGCCATGTGTGACAAAGTTAGGACACCCTATGAGTCAGTTGCCTGTAGATCCACTTTTAGCAGCAATAACTTGAAGCATTCATTTTCTGTGTGACTTTATCAGTCTCTCACATCGTTCTGGAGGAATTTGGACCACTCTTCTTTTCAATGTTGCTCCAGTTTGTGGGCATTTGCTTATGCACGGCTCTCACCACAGCATTGGAGCCAGGATGAACTCTGGACTTGGACTGGGCTGTTGCAACACTTCTTTTCTTTTCAGCCATTCTGTTGTAGATTTGATGGTGTGCTTGGGATCATTGTCCTGTTGCAAGACCCAATTTTGGCCAAACATTACATGTCGGACAAATGCCATCGCATTTGACTCTAGAATACTTTGATATACAGAGGAGTTGATGGCCAACTTAATGACTGTGAGGTTCTCAGGTCCTGTGGCTACAAAACCAGCCCAAAATTATCAGCCCTCCTCCAGCATGCTTGTCTTTTGGTATGAGGTGTTTGTGCTGATATGCTCTTTAGGTTTTCACCAAACTTGGCGCTGTGCATTATGGCCAAACATTTCCACTTCGGTCTTGTCTGTTCAAAGGACATTATTCTAGAAGACTTGTGTTTTGTTCAGATACAACTTTGCAGACCTAAACTGTGCTGCAATGTTTTGTTTTTTTTTTAAATAGAAGAGGCTTTCTTCTGCTAAGCCTTCCAAACATGCAATTTTTGTCCCATATTTTTCTAATGCCATTGTCATGAACTTTATCATTTAACATGTTAACTGAGGCCTGTAGAGTCTGAGGTGTAGTTCTTGGATTGTCTGCCATTTCTCTGAGCTTTACACAGTCTGATTTTAGGGTGAATTTTCTGGGACGTCCACTCCTGGAAGGAGAGGTGTCTGTTTTAAATGACTTTAAATGAATAAACTTCAGATTGTTTGGAAATGGCCATATTACTCTTCTCAGATTGATGGCAACAACAATTGCTTCTCTAAGATGATTGCTGATGTCTTACCTCCTTGGCATTGTGTTAACACACACCTGAAGGCTCCAGACCAGCAAACTGCCAAAGCTTTTGCATTTATAGAAGCGCTTAGACTTGCTGATGATCAGTTAATCAAAGGTATTTGATTAGCAGTGCTTGACTGTTATTTACCCTCCTAATTCCAGTGTTAACAGTAAGGGTGTCCTAACTTTGTCACACATGGCTTTTCCATTTTGGCTTTATTTTTGTTCAGTAAATAATGACACGGTGCAATTTGTCATGCGTTGTTGTTCATCTGAAGTTTTATTTTCGAAATTTTAAGAGCGGCCAAGGACCAGTTTTGTTTTAATGATGTCCTGATACGGAAAACCATGAAATTCAATAGGGTGAACTTTTTCACATGACTGTATATTAGTCAGTTAATACAGCGATCTAATATAAACATACAATTTCTTTCCCAGCTGTTTAACTTCACAGACATAACACTGTGCTTTTGTAGCTTGTGCGTTTTTTAACATAAAGTTGTGTATGAAAGGGAACTTAGCTTACTACTCACATGCCGTGCGACAGCCGCTTTTTGGTGGTGTGCTTCGGATTCTTCCACTCAAAATAGGCATTTTCAAAATGATAGAATAAGTGATCTGTGGGGTATTTTAAGCTAAAACTTCACAAACACCTGATACTTATGTTACATACTGTAAAAAGGGACATAATAGGTGCCCTTTAATGCACTTCAAATAAGTATGTTGGGAATAAAAATGTACTATAAACATACTACTTGAATTTTAAGTCTATTTTTATATATTTCTATATAAAAAATTCAGATGCAAAAGCCTGTAAGTCCATCTGATGTTTTTCCTTAAAATAAGTATTTTATCATGCTCATATGTATAGGTTTCTACCAAGGTACCGGTACTTCTGCGTGGGCTGAGGCTGGGATTTAGTGAGTTTGAAGTAAAAGTATTTGATGGACGTATAATATGTGTGTGAAAGAAAAATTCATTTTACTCATCTATGTGCTTATGGAATATTGTGTAAGGGTCTGCTTTATTTAAACCTGATAATCAGAATGACATAAGAGAAGGGTGTTAGGGCCCTAAATATAAAGATTTGATTCTTGGGAGTATGACGTTGCAGAATGTATTTATCTGACTTACTACGTGTGGAAAGTTACCGTTTAGGAGATGTAACCTTGAAGGCTAGGGAAGAGATATGAATTGGAGTGAGCCCTCCCTTCTGGGTCACACTCTGCAGTAACTTGTGTTTCTGTATGACTGTCTGACCTTCTTTGCAAAGAAAAAAATTATAAAAGACATTTGACTGAGTTTGTCTTTTACTTTGGTGAGAGTCGATTTTATTTTGCCACAACAATTTGGTGTCAGAAGTGGGCTTCCTTGGATGTGCCTTTTGGACATGAGAGCGGATGGTGATTGATCATCCTGGACGTAGAAGTGGCAGCCCTACCCCGATTAGATTGAGAGAACCAGGGCCCAGGAGGGACACCACTGGAATCAGTAAATGAACCCAGGTGGCATCAGAACTCTCCGGTAAGAGACAGATCAAGATGTTCTAAAAGAATTTGGTTTTGAAATTAGAATTGGTATTATTAGAATTGGGGTTAACAAAAGAAAAAAGGGGGATGAACCGTAGTGGCTGGTCCGATTCTGTGGGCAACGTGATTAGTGTTATTGTGGGTTAGAGTCCTGCATCTGAGATAATTTCAAGGGGAAATTAGAATCACGGGAATACAGCACAGCCAATTCATTCTGTAGAAAAGAAAATTGTGTGAGGAAAGCAAGCGCTGTTAAAACATTTCTAAAAGAAATTGAAATCAGTAGAGTGGGATGTTTCAAGAAATTGAGATCACGTGAGCAAGTACGACAAGAAAAGTACATTTTGAAGGAATTGAAAAGGTGTGCGGGTAATTAATCGGGGTGCAGGGTGCATTCCGCCTGGCCGACTTGGGGATATAGGTCGGATCTGTTGGAGACGTCCAACAGATAGAGTATAGGCGCCGACGGTAGCCCAAGGGGGAAAAGGAAGCAATTATGGGGAAATCCCAGAGCAAGCTTGCTAAATATGATACACTGGTATTTCATCAAATGAGAAAATTATATGGCCAAAAATGGATGCAAGATATGGAAAAGTTGGTTAAATATCATGATTTTCCAAAAAAAAGGTACATTGAGTGCTACAAGATTGAGGGTAGTAAAGGACTAAATTGAGAAAGGGAGTGAGAACAGAAAGGGTGCTGTGCGAACCATATATGTGAGAAATGTGAGCAGGCAGTGGATTGTTGGAGGCTGATAAGCGGGAAAGAAAGGCAATGCAGAAAGAACTGGTGCGTAGGGAAGAAAAAGAAAAGAAAAAGGAAGAATGTGAGGAAAAAGTCTTATCAGCGGTATAAAACCAGTATTTGAGTCACTTTTGAAAGAGGGGATAATAATGCCATGTAATGATTCTCCAGTGCGCACTCCAATATTTAATGTGAAAATTATAAGGGATAAGGGCCAACCTGCAGAATGCTGTTTTCTCCAAGAATTACAAGCAGTGAATGCAGCTGTCAGACAAAGGGCCCCATCAGTGCCAAATCCATACATAATCTTGTCACAAATTCAGCAAGATGCAACATTCTTTTCAGTGGTAGACTTGGCTAATGCATTTTTTTAGCATGCCACTGGACAAAAAACAGTGGCTACTAGTTTGCATTTGTATTCAATGGCAAAGGATATAAATTTACGTGTTTAAGTCAGGGTTTTTTCAAACAGCCAAGAACCTTTGACCCTGACAGTTGGAACTGCTTTGCTATAATGTTAAAGGTTTATTAGTTTCTTATTAGTAGAGATAAATACATGTGGCTGACACTGTCTCTCTCCTGAAGCATTTGGCTCAGGAGGGCCACAAGGTCAGCCTGCTAGAACCACAGTTTGTAAAACAACAAGTAACATTTTTGTGTCATGTCATAACACCCAACAGTAAGTCCCTGTCTGACAAAAGAGTGCAGGCCAAAAAGATGTGCCGAAGCCAATCACAAAAAACAAATGTTGTCATTTTTGGGAATGTGTTCATATTGCAGGACATTCGTTCCCAATTATGCGATTCTCGAGCAGCCTCTGAGAGCCCTAAGAGTAGGGCTGAAGTCATGTGACCAGATTGAGTGGACAGAGGAGGCAGCCGAGGCATTTGTGAACATGAAAGTTGAACTGTCTCTGGTGCCAACTTTGGGCCTACCGGTACCAACTAAGCCTTTTGTTTAGATGGTGGATGAGAAAAATGGGTTTATGACTTATGTTCTCTTGCAGCATCATGGGGACAGACTGCGACCTGTGGCCAATTTTTCAAGCAAGTTAGATCCAGTCGCAGCAGGTCTGCCACAGTGTCTGAGGGCGGTGGCATCTGCTGAGAAGGCCGTAATGGCGTCTAGAGAATTCTAGGGTACTCTGACCTGACATTGATGGAGCCACATGCAGTGTCCATGATTCTGCAAGAACAAAAAACATTGCACTTATCGGCGGCTCGTTGGTTACGATACCATACTATCTTGCTCGATATGCCGAATATAACCGTTAAACACTGTACAACCTTGAATCTTGCCACCATCCTTCCGACAGAGGAGGATGGGGAGGAACATCACTGTTGTTTGACCTCGCTCTATCAACTGTGTATGCCACGTCCAGATCTTTTAGACACACAACTTAAAATTGTGTAAACGTCCTCTTTATGGATGATTCCGCATTCAGAGATCCACAAACAGGTCAAAATAAGGTGGGCTATGCTGTAACGACAGAATTTGAAATAGTGACCTCTGGCTCATTGCCATCAAATTACTCAGCACAAGCAGCAAAGCTTGTGGCTTTAACAGAAGCGTGCAAACTCATGACAAACAAATGCATCACCATTTACACTGACTCGCGTTAAACTTTTGGAGTTTCGCATGATTTTGGAGCACTGTGGAAAACACAGAAAATTTTTGAAGTCAGATAGGCGGCCAATATTACATGCTCCTTTAGTGGTAGCCTTACTGGAGGCCATTTTGCTGCCAGATGAGATGTGCAACACACACAAATAACAAAGATTCTGTATCAACAGGAAACACCAGAACAGATGCGGCAGTGAAGGCCGCGGTGGCTAAACAGCCAAAGGAAACAGAGTGTACCATGTTATCTGAAAATAACCTTGATGTTTCTTCTTACCTACAGAGCATGCAGACTTTTTCTTTAGGAGCAGAGAAAGACCAGGGGAAACAATCCAGATGTGCACTGACCAATGGCATTTGGATGAGCTGTGATGGCAAGCCATGTTTACTCCGACACTTCTTTACTCATTATGTAAGACGATGCATAGGTTGGACCATGCATCGAAAGGGGGAATAGTTGCACAAATTAAATAACTGTGGTTTACAAAGGGGTTCACAACATTAGCAGAAATCCTTTGTAAAAAATGTGTTATTTGTAACCCTCACAATGTGGCAAAAGGGACAAAAATGTCCCAAGCAGCAGCAGAAGCGAAGGCTCTGTTGACTGACATTTAGCTCAGGTGGAGCAATAAAATGATAAAATGCTATAAGAAAAAAACTAATTGGCCTAATGTTGTGAGGAAACTGGATTGATATGGGTTAAGGCACTCATAATTGTTCTCATGGACATGAGAATGAGAAAGAGATCCAGGGTAAACCTGAGCCCATTTGAAATTCTCTTTGGTAGACCACCATTTATGGGAATGGAAGGGGGCAAATAACAGCTGCCATCAACAGAATTGTGTGAGCATGACATGTTGAGTTACTGCAAGGAAATGTCTTCTTTGTTGTCTAATGTCTGTGTGCAGGTGAAAGCCACCCAGGGGAAAGTGGCTGAGACCCACTTGCACAAGATCAAACTTGGTGACTTCACAGTGGTAGAAGACCTAAGGAGAAAGAGCTGGAAAGCAAAAAGGTGGCTGGGGCCATTAGAGTCCCTATGATAATGATAATTTATATATATATTAGGGCTGGGACTTTAACACGTTAATTTAGATTAATTAATTACACAAAAATAACGCGTTAAAGTTTTTAACGCATTTTAATCACACTTTTTTTTTGCACCGCGGAACGTTTATCACTGGATGAGTTTTGGCGGACCGATTATACTGGAGCACCAACTAGCGTTCAGACAAAAACAAACCACAGTGAACATGACAAAGAAGCTGATGAGACCGCTTTGGATGGCTCTTTATATTGTTGGTGCAACTGAAACTTTATGTATTATGTTGTTGGTGCAACTGGCACTTTATGTTGAACTCTTTATTGTTTTGGCCAAGGTTATTGAGAGTTGGACTGAAATTAATTTTATTTTTTTAAACCAGCTGTTGGTAAATCAACAAAGTCTGTTATGGCCTCTGAAGCAACAGAGATGTTGTCTACAGTAATAGTCAGGGTTTCCAATGTTCTGAATGTACTTGAAAGTATTGTGTTTTACTTAACCAGTTTACAGAAGGTCTACCTACCTATAGGGTACCTGATTTTCTGAAATGTAGGCTACTATATTTCTAAATATCCTATTGCTACACTTAATGGCAATATTGCACTGGTCTGTTGGACTTGGTTGAACAAAAATAAACAATATTTAGTTGCTTAAGCTTATGTATTCAGTCATTATTCAATGGTATACTAAAAATCCATATGAAAAAACTTACTTCTCACTGTTCTCAGGTCAAATATTTATATGCGATTAAAATGCGATTAATTTCGATTAATTAATTACAAAGCCTCTAATTAATTAGATTTTTTTTTAATCAAGTCCAGGCCCTAATATATATATATATATATATATATATATATATATATATATATATATATATATATATATACATATTCTTTTGCTTGCAAGAAAACCAGGGCCTGTACCCACAAAATAACCTTAGCATGTGATCAATTATATGAAAATCAGAAATGAAGAGTATAAATGTGATGTGATGACTTAAATTTGCTTTGAGATTTGAAATTGTAAGCAACACTCATGTTTGGTGTCTGTGTAGTGACTGAGGGTCTGACCCATGTCAGGAATGCAATAACAGTGCTTATTTGTTTAGCCCGGCTCACAGATAGAGAATGTGGTGATTTAGGATTATTCTGACTATTAATTTTAATCAAACATTTTAAATTAATAGAGTGAGTAGTAATGAATTTAGTGCGTAGTTATCAATAAATGATAAAAAGTGGGACATTGTGAAAGAAAAATTAATTTTACTCATCGATGTGCTTATGGAATATTTTGTAAGGGTCTGCTTTATTTAAAGGGGTCATTGGGTGCTAAGTTCACTTTTCATGTTGTTTGAACCTGAGACCAGCTGTAACTTTCCATGTTTTGATGCTGGAGCAGGGATGTAAGTTAGACAAGAATATCTCAGATTGAGCGATTGAGGTGTTGTGTTGCTGGATGTAATAATGAACATAGTGGTCGTCATTTACCGACATCTGAGCCGCTGAAGATGCAGTAATTACGTTTGTTTGTGAATGAAATGCCTCCCGATCTACATATATCCGTCTATGTTCGCACGAATCATTCATGATCCAGCTTCATTTACAGAACAAGTGAGTATAAGTGTTTTTTTATAAATCTTTGTGATCACCTTTCCTTATAACGTGGTAGTTAGGAAGTTTAGCGGCTAAAAGAGGCTAAATGTGGCTAATGTAAACAAGACTGTCTTTCCACAGAGAGAAGAGAGGGGCGGGGTGAGCAGAGGTCATTTGGATTTGAAGGAACAACCCCTTAGAATGAGATGATTTTTGCAGAGCTCATTTTGGCAAGGTAAAAGGGCGTTGTTTAACAAAACCATTGAGAATTTTTAATCAAAGTATATTAGAGACTTTTCATTAAGACCCTAAAGAATCATATCAACTTGTGGAAAATGGGCATCCAATGACCCCTTTAAGCCTGCTATAAGAATGACATAAGACAATGGTGTTAGGGCTGTAAATATAAAGATTTGATTCTTGGGAGTATGACGTAGCAGAATGTATTTATCTGACTCTTACTATGTGTGGAAAGTTACCGTTTAGGAGATGTAACCTTGAAGGCTAGGGAAGAGATATAATTTGGAGTGAGCCCTCCCTTCTGGGTCACACTCTGCAGTAACCTGTGTTTCTGTATGACTGTCTGACCTTTTTGCAAAGAATAAATTATAAAAGACATTTGACTGAGTTTGTCTCTTACTTTGGTGAGAGTCGGTTTTATTTTGCCACAACATTATTGTTATTATTATTAATTGTATTTTATTATTAAAAAAATAAATTATGTTAGAATTACAATATTTACATAAATAACAATTGTTATTATTATTATTATATTTTATTATTAAAAGATAACAAATTATTTTGTAAATGCAATATGTGCATCAACATCAATTATTATTATTATTATTGTTATTATTATTATTATTATTATTATTGCAATTTATAGTAATACTATAAAAAAATAATTTATTGTAAATATACCAATTACACAAATAAATAAAAACTCCTAAATTACTGTTACATATTGCACTGTAAAATAAAATTTCAGTATTTAATAATAATAATAATAATAACAAAAATTATAATAAATAAAATATATAATATTTAATATTATTTTGTTTTCTGTTTATTTTATATACATTTTTTTTAGTTTAATCAATTTAACAAATGAGCCAAAAAATTACAATTGCAATAATTCAACTGTACTGTTAAATAAAAAGGTATTTAATAATGTAACAATAATAATAATAATAATATCTAAAATATCTAAAATAGTAATTGTATTACATCAATTACAACAACAACAATATTAATGTGAGCTTTGCTTTAATGCTTTTTAAATAACAAATCCATTAAAAAAATTGTAGTTGCTTGTAATGCCAATCCAGCAGAGGGACCCCTCACCCGAATACTGATCTCCTTGCTCCATCTGCCGCTTCTACATTCACTTCCTGTTTGGAACTATTTAAACTGTGACCATGTGCTCTCTCATTGTGAAGTATTGCCAGTTCATCTGCCTTACTGAGCGTTATTCTTTGATTATTCTGCCTGTGTTTATGTGTATGATCCTGCCTGGTTTCTTGACTTACGAATTCACGGATTACCATTATTGGACTATTTGCCTGAGTGGACTGATATAATATAATTATATTGAAGTAATATTATTGCATCAAGTTTTGTCTTTGTAATTTGAATAAGCAAATTATAATTAAAATTACTGATCATTTTATGATTATTGCAATCACTTTTTTTTATATTTCTTATAATTATTTTTTAATTTACATTATAAAAATATTAAGCAAATTAAAAAGTCTACTGATAATTTTGTTATGATTATTGCAATCACTTTTTTAGAATAATAAATAAATAAATGTCTTTTATTATTAAGGGTTTTTTATTTTTAAGGGTAATATGATTGCTGCAATATTCATTGTTTTTTTTTTTTTTTTTTTAATTAATATTTATTATTGTTGTTAATGTTAATAAATGCATTTTTACTGTTTATTTAAGAGCATAAGTGTCACAACACGTGAGGAGGAAGGTGCAACACGATGATGAAATTTAATGTAAAGTCTTTAATGTAATCCACACAGATAAATCCACAAAAGGGAGCCAGGAACACATGTATTCATTGACGAGACCAGACACAAAGCATTGAACTCAAACAACTTATAAAGGGTGCCTAATAATTGTCACACCCCTGTAGACTGTTTAGTGGTTTTTCCCCATGTATGCCCTTATTTGGTCTTCCCTGTTCTGTCTTTAATTATTATGTCACTGTTTGATCATTTACACCTGTCTCCCCCTGATTGGTTGGTGTATTTAATTTGGTTGTGTTCGATGTTTGGTTGTCGGTTGTCACTCCAAGTCTGTTTACATCTTTTCGTTGTGTTCGTGTGTGGATTCCCTGCTGTTCCCGTTCCTGTTTGGTTCCTGTTCACGTTGTGTATTATTTAATAAATGTTCATGTTCCGTATATCCTCGTCCCTGCTCCTCATTCCCTGCACACCATGTTGTGACAATAATACACAAAAATCAACTAATAATGACTCAATGAGGACAGGATCAGGACCAACCATATATGGACACATGAGGGAAAAACCAATACAAATAGTTCAGGGGTGTGACAACAGGAGTATTATTATAATCATAACATATTTTTATTGATTTGTTACAATTGCAATAATTGAAGTTGAAATAATTTTATTTAAAAAAAAGTAATAAAGTAATGTTTGCATTATATCTATAATACTTGTTCATATTGTAGTGGACAGCACATTCCAGGGCCCAGTTTATGGCAGGAGCCCTCCCTGACCACAATACTGGACATAGGTTTGCTACATTTTAATTGGATCTTGGTGAACTAACATAAACAAACTGTCCAATGCCATCAGATAAAGATGCCAGGACAACAGCCAGACATCTCTTAGAGCGCAAGAAGACCACCTTTGGTTCAAAGCTGGGAAGGACAGAACTTCCTATTGGTCAAAATGCAGTTTGTGCCCTTCACCCACCTTGAGACTGATTCCTAATGGTTTGGCCTGTGACCAACCATAAAAATTCCTCAGGACTTCCAGATGCAGCAGCAGTGGGTGAAACTAAGAGAGATCATGAAGATCCATCCAAATCCATTCATAACTGTTTTCAAACCTTAAAACTGATGCACACTACAACACACACTTATACTTATTCAGAGAAATAAGTTTCCCTATTGACAGCAATGTGTAGTGCAACATCTTACACAAACTCAGCTGTTAATGGACAAATGAATGCATGCATGACAGTTCAATCTTTTCCCATCATGTTTGGACTTAATGTGTTTGTAACATTGACAAATGCATTCTGGTTGTGGTTTGGAAAGTGAGAAATGCACCGGTAAAACTTTATTGACACTTTTCTAGCTTTGTGTTTGGACTATGCAAATAAATTCCACAGGAGGAAAGAAGGGTGGGCAACCACGTGTCCCCCCACTCTGATGGAACCAGCCAATCACAGCATGGAATTGGAGAAGCGCCAAATTGCAATCTCCTCCTCACCGGAAAGGGATAAAGGTACCCTTCCAAAAGACACTCCTTGTTCTGAGTCTCCGGTATATCTAAGAGACACAAACAGAGCACCAAAGTTCTGAGTTCAGAGAGACAGTAACAGATACACAGTTCTGAGTCTGAGTCTTGTAAAAGAAAGGACACTAACAGAACAACCTTCTTTCAGAGTCTGCCGTCTGTTAAGGGAAGAAACTGCAACAGATACCAAGTCCAAGTCTCCAGCTTTTGAGGCAGCAACAGATACGACCACGTTCTGAGCCTCTAGCCTGTGAGGAAAGAGATAATCTATGTTCAGAGTCTTCGTCCAGCGAGACAACAACAGATGCAGCATCCTGAGTCTCCATCCTAGAGAGACAAAGCAGATTGACCAAGTTCTGAGTCTCTAGCCCAGAGAGGCAGAAGACACACAGACATTTGCAACAAGGTTAAGCTCCGGTGAGCAAACCTTCACTTCAGGTACTTTTGCTTGCGTGTTCCAAGCTAAGGACCTTCAGCACCTACTCCAGGGCCACATCTGTGTGTTCCAGATCTTAGGACCCTTTGGTGCTCCAGGAGATCAGCATCCTACAGCGCTTCATCTTCAAGGCTGTCGAAACAGATTCCTGCTCCTTTCCCCACTGTACTGCCACCAGCACCACCAGTGGAAGAAGTCGCCGCCACCAGACTGCTCACTCAACCACAGCGAATGTAAATATCACTTCCAAACCTCTTCCAGAGACCTTGGCATTGTTTTATATTATCAGTATATGATTTTCTAATTTACATTAGATATTATTGTTACGGGGAGAACGAGACTAGAGACAAGCGGATCCACATGCAAGCTTTTAATTGGGCGAGACAAAGACATTTGTTTGGCAGGGTCAAAACAGGAGCAGACTTATCACAGGCAATGTTTGAGAATAATCCAATAACGATAGAGAGTCCGAAAAGGCAGGCGGCGAACAGTCGAAAAACGAGAAAACCAGGCAGGAGATCAAAAACTAGGAACAGGGAACAAGAAACTAGGAAATGCAAACAATGGGAATAACAACAATACTAATTCAACAATCCGTGGTTTGCGAGTGAGGGACCGGGGCTTTATTGCCTGATTGCTCACGGGGGCCGATTCAGAGCGGTGGAGGATGGGAGATGCAGTTGGTGCAACAGTCAGAGTGTGTGTGTGAGGTGAGAGTGACATCTGGTGGTGAGCTGACAACGGGACACCGACCAGATTCGTGACAATTATATAGCTGATTGCAGTTGATAATAAATCTTACACGTATTTGTTTAATGCATAATAAGGTTCTTCACCTTGTTTGTTTCAGAGTAGCAACAGTTTATCTGTCCAGATAACGTAGATCTGACATAGCAACTCCCAACATAATCACTTGCTTTTTATGCATCTTTTGCACTTTATTCCTTCTTCATTCATGGTATTCATTTAGTATTTGTTGATTACTCTTGTCTATCTTTTGTTAATAAAAATTATTTTATTACAACTTGTGTCTTCCTTGTGTTGATAATACAGAAAAGGTTCTACAAGTTAGAGATCCCACCAATCTTTCTCATGTGATGTACTCATAACCACACATTAATTGACGCGATCCAAGAATCATAACAAATAAAAAATATGATTTTTGTCTCTAAATATACTGTGATTAAAACATAAAACTATAAAAAATATTTTAAAAATGTATTTTGACAGGTTCATTCACTTATTTAAAGAGATCTTATAATCGTTTAATACAGCTTTACTGTCGTTACAATAATAAATTTTATTAAATTCTGTGATTGTCATATTTTGTCAGAAACTCATTTCAGTCTTGTGAGGAATCGGTTATATTCATGATACAAACATCAATTAAAATCTGATCTCAAATTGATTTTCATTGTGTTTTATTATTTCTGTACAAAAACAATACAGAGAAATTAATTACACGTTCTTCATTAATCATGATTGTGACATTTTTACATTTGACACTAAAACGAATGACTGATGAGACAACAATAAAAACACAAATGTAGACACACTGATGTTACTGTCTATATGAAGATTTCTGACACATTTATTCTGTTATTTGAGTGACAGAAGTTGAGCTGCAGTATTAATGTCATGAAGAGACTCAATAACATCTCACTCTTACTGATTTATCATCAGGTCAAAGCATTATGGGTACAATCTCTCATCAGTCTATTCGGATTCATCAACACAGTTTCACTGATGATCCAGACCAATAAAACCTAAACCCAGGATAGAGCGTCTGAGTGAATGTGGTCTGGACTGTGTGGATGAGGCTCATTGTGTTTCTGTAGACGCTGTAGAAGGACAGAGTTCCTGCACTCACATCCACATACACTCCTATTCTACGACTGATGGACTTCACAGGGAGATCAGTCTCTATCTTATTGTATATGAACGTGTAACGCGAGCGAGAACAGATCAAACTCCAGGACTGATCATTATATCCAAACAAACACCCATCACCCATTCCCATCCTCCTGATTCTCTTATATGACACTGATATAAACACGCCAGTATCTCCACTCCACTCAATCTCCCAGTAACAGCGTCCACACACACTCTCTCTACACAACACCTGACACACATCAAATCTGTCTGAATGATCAGGATACGACTGATACTCTCTCACACGTGTCACCTTTCTGTTCTCCTCAGACAGAATGAGTTGTTTGTTTGCTGTGTTTGGATCCAGTGTGAGAAAACAAACCCCTGAACACAAGAACAGACACATTTATAACACAACAACAATCACTACAGCTGTGTGTGTGTGTGCATGCGTGTGTGAGTGTGTGTTTGTAGACGTACATTTCTTCAGTCCTGCTGTAATCCTGGATTCTCCTCCATGATCCACACTAGAAAACACACACAGAATCACATTCAGTCAGTCAACAAACTGCTGCGATGCAGTTGCCAATGTACTCAGGGTGGTTGCTATGTAGTTGTTAAGGCACTCAGTGTGGTTGCTAGGGTGTTACTATGTAGAGGCTAGGGTGTTCTGGCTGGTTTCGAGAGTGTTGCTATGCAGTTGCTAAGATGCTTGGGGTGTTGTTAGTCTGTTGCTATATTGTTGCTAGGGTATTTGCTCTGTGCTTGATACATTCTGGGTGGTTGCTAGGGTGTTGCTATGTGGTTGTCAAGGTACACAAGGTGGTTGCTAGGGTGTTGCTGTGCAGTTGCTAGCGTACATGGTGTGGTTGCTAGTAGGGCTGTGTATCCGGATACGGGACTGCATGAATTTCTCCTCATCAGAATTGAGTGAAGCAGCTGTTTATTATACACTACATACTGTAGGATCATTGATAACTACAGACAGAGCAGAGAGTTTAGCTCATATATTCATAAAATCATCTTTACATTGCTGGTAGGTGATCACTGCACAAATCAACCCACTCTCTACCTTTAATAAATAAAAATAAGAATGAGAAGTGTTGTAAACTAAAGCGCTGTCTTCACTGTAGTTCACACATGTTTGTTTCTGTGAACTGTGGGGACTTTCCATAAACTTCTATAGTTTTTATAGTGACTAAACAATATTGTCTATCCCCTAACCCAACCCTAATCCTAAACCTACCCCTTACAGAAAACATGTTTAGATTGTTACATTTTCAGATAAACATCATTTACTATTTTTTAATAATTTTTTAACATTGTGGGGACTGGCACAACGTCAAAAATTTCAGGTTTTACTATCCTTGTGGACCCACACACACACACACACATATATATATATATATATATATATGTGTGTGTGTGTGTGTGTGTGTGTGTGTGCGCGTGTGTGGGTATGTGTTTGTGTATGTATATATGTGTACAAGTATACAGTATATAAAGCACATATTCACTGAGGAGTTGAAATAGAAAAATGTAAAATCTTCCTGGCAGACATACTTGAGTTTGTCCAGTGAGCAGGTTGAATCCAACAGTTTTTCAGTGAGTAGTTTGACTCCTGAATCTCCTGGGTGATTGTAGCTCAGATCCAGCTCTCTCAGGTGTGAGGGGTTTGAACTCAGAGCTGAAAACACATAACCACAGCCTTTCTCTGTCACCATACAGCCAGACAATCTGAAAACACAGCAATAGTCCATGTGACAATCAGAAAAATCTCTTTCACACATATCCATTTCAGCCATGAATTATATATGGCATATCCTATATGGTCATGTCTTAAGATTGTCTAAAGAATTCTTATATGCTCATCAAGGCTGCATTTACTTTATCAAAAATACAAAAAAAGTAACATTGTGAAATATTATTACAGTTTAAAATTATGTTCTATATTCATATATTTTAAAATATAATTTATTTTTGTGATTCAAAACTTTTTTTTTTTTTTTTTTTTTTATCAGCCATTACTTCAGTTTTCAGTGTCACATGATTCTTCAAAAAATATTCTAATATGCTGATTAATTGTTATCATCAGTTTTGGAAACAGTATTTTTTTGGAACCTGTGATTCTTTTTTCAGCATTCTTGATGAATAAAAGGTTAAAAAGCATTTATTCAAAAAAGTCTTTTCCAACAGTATAAGTCTTTGCTATCACTTTTTATCAATTTAACACATCCTTGGTGAATAAATTTTTATTCTCTCTTTTGTTTTTGAAATAAATAAATAAATAAATAAATAAATAAAACTTTTAGATGGTAGTTTATATTGTTACAAAAGCTTTCTATTTTAAATGCTGTTCTTTTCAACTTTATATTTGTTAAAGAATCTTGGAATAAAAATCACAGATTCCAACAAAATATTAAGCAGCACAACGGTTTTCAACATTGATAATAAATCGGAATATTAGAATGATTTGATCAGGATCATGAAGGATCATGTGACACTGAAGACTGGAATAATGATGCTGAAAATTCACATTTGTATCACAGGAATAAATTACATTTTAAAATATATTCACATAGAAAACAGTTATTTTAAATTGAAATAATATTTCACAATATTAATTGTTTTTTTTTCTGTATTTCTGTATTGATCAAATAAATGCAGCCTTGGTGAGCATAAGAAACATCTTTAAAAAACATAAAAAAATTTTCTGATCCCAAACTTTTGAGTGGCAATATATATATATATATATATATATATATATATATATATATATATATATATATATAGAATTTGTATTAACCCTTTAGGCGCCAGGTTTTTTTTTTGAAAAATGCTGAATTTTGACATTAAGATTTCAAAAGCTTGTGGCTTGAAAGGGCTTAAAGATAGAGGTCTACTGTAAATTACAAAAATGTTGGGCATGACCAAA
Organism: Labeo rohita; assembly: GCF_022985175.1. NCBI lineage: Eukaryota > Metazoa > Chordata > Actinopteri > Cypriniformes > Cyprinidae > Labeo > Labeo rohita. The sequence continues at coordinate 7,568 of NW_026129684.1, read as the reverse complement.
AGTTTATGTGGGGTGTAAATATACTAATCTAATTTGCATATTATGACGTCATGAAGGGCGGCCATCTTGAATTTCACAATATTTAGGAAATAGCAGATATTGAATTGATGTTTGAACTTATTTGCATGTTTTTTTGTTGTTGTTGTTTTTTTATCCTCATTCCAAATTATCAGAAAATAGGAAACCAACAATAACACAGGAGAAAGCACAAAATTATTACTATATTACTATACTAGTAGTAAAACGTATGTGAACAGTAGCCTACTTTTTGATCAGGTCATCAGTAATATTCAGGAAATAATAGATATTGAATGGATGTTTGAACTTATTTGCATGTGATTTTTTTGGTCTTTTTATCCTCATTCCAAGTGATCAGAAAAGAGGAAACCAACAATAAAACAGGAGAAAGTACTACATTATTACTATATTACTATAATATACAGTAGTTAAACGCATGATCCAGATCACCCCGCTGCCTCTACCACGTCTCCCGGCTCTCGCACGCACAGCGCGGCCACTCCCACCTCTCTGGGGCGCTGAATCCAGCGCCGCTGAATCCAGAGAGCTGCTGCTACTTCCAGCCCCACATTCACCCCTGCCACCCCCTTCCCCGTTGAGCAAAGGGTCGACATGATTGCTTTTTTTGTGCTTCACGAACACTTTCGCTTTGACTGCAGCACCATTGCGCTGTAAAGATGTACCGGGAGATGCGCGATCATTAGACGACCGATCGTCATTTCCAAAAGGCAAATATTCCCCTTCAGAGTCAGAATCGGCGAATAACATGTGCAACACATCCTTACAGTACAACTTTTTACTTTTTATTTGGCGATTTTCTCTCACAAATCTCACAATTCACTCGCACGCTATGAACTGAACCGTTTCCGCATCAGAGATACGATAGCTCACTTGCTTTGCTATTTCCTCAAATACTTTGAATAGGAACCTGACGTAATTTTGGTCTAGAATCAAAGTACTACATGTCTGCCATCTAGTGGTAGGGAATACACATGAGTGATTACACAATATTAGAAACTACAGTGTGTTTTAATGAGTAACGACTTTGGCGCTTAGAGGGTTAATAGGTGAAATTGAAACTCTGTTGTTTATTATTTCCACCCATTACTGAAGAAACCAGCTTCTGTTTGTTCTTAAAGGCTAAATAATTCCACAATAACTGTAATGTATTTCTGACAAGAAAATGCAACATTTACATGTAGCAAGTCAGGTCTATGTGCTATGTAAGACACTTTTACTCTCTCTCTCTTTGCATGTGTAAGAGAAACACAGAGCTTTTTAGCTAAGTGACGGTGTGTTGGGCACCTTAACACTAGAGTTTAAGGTAACTGTTTGACTTCTGTATACTGATTTGCAGGGCTCTGCAGTGTGACCATTTCAGTCACTTTTGCAAATGAACACTACTTGCAGCTACTTACATTTTTGCAGCATTAGGTAATGTATCACAGACATTTCTCATATATCTCATATCTCATTCCTTGAACACAGTATTAATCATAATCCACTGACTGCTTAAAACAAAAGAGTTTTGTTCAGTGCTGAGTTCTGCAAGCTCACAAATCTTCTCATTATAACAAACTAAGTGTAGAAAGGGTGTACATAAGAGATTCATTGTGCAGGAGCTTCATTAATTATAATGGAACTTTGTGAGATCTTGATGAACTAAGCATTCCACCGTACTGCCTGTAGTACACTTCAAGTTTAGTTACATTTTACTGGAATACTATGGAGTTCATATTTAATATTCTTCATGTTACACACATATTAGCTATCTGTTTGGATGACAAAAACATTTAAACAACTGTCTAACAGTACATGTCAAAGACAACTGATGATTAGGATGGCCAATCAAATAAAAGTGCAGATGTTTGATGAATGTTGTATTTTCAAACCCAGAAAGACATTGAAAACAATAGATCATGAGATTTTGCATGCAAATAAATAGTGCTGCACTGTATAATAATATCAAATTACATTGCAAGCTTTACAATTTGATAAATACACTTTGCTTATTTATTTTACTGAAACCATTTACCTCAGAATCTCCAGCTGACAGTTTGGACTCTTCAGTCCATCAGAAAGAAGCTTCACTCCAGAATCCTGCAGGTCATTGTTACTCAGGTCCAGCTCTCTCAGGGTGTTTGAATTTGAGGATCGTAGAGCTGAAGACAAACTTTCACAGGACTGAGTAGTGAGATTACATCCACTTAACCTATTCAAACAAAACAAACAACTATAATGAAAACAAGTAAATGGCCTTTCTTTAAATTTTAAATTAATGTTTTAGTAATTCAATGTAGGGAAGGAAGAGTGTCTCCAATAGCAGAAAGTTTTTATTTATTTAATTTCTGATCACTCATTGTGTATGTTCTTTTAATAACTATTGAATAACTTAAAGGGGTCATCGGATGCTAAGTTCACTTTTTCATGTTGTTTGAACATTAATGTGTGTTGGCAGTGTATGTACAAATTTACCTTACAATGATAAAAATCCATGCAGTGGTTTTTAATTAATCTGTAAAAATAATATCCCCTTTTTCAAATCGAGCCGTTCTCAGATGCCTGTTGGTGTGCCATTACACCGACAGAGGCCGCTCCTATGATAATTGACTGACATGAGCTCTTACCTCAGACCAGCTGTCACAGTCCAGTAACCTTCCTTGTTTCAATGCCAAAGCACGGATGTAAGTTAGATTGAGCGATTGAGGTGTTGTGTTGCTGGATGAAATAATGAACATAGTGGTCGTCATTTACTCCCGACATCTGAGCCGCTGAAGATGCAGCAGATTACATTTATTTGTGAATGCAATGCAATTTGTTTGTGAATGCTATGGGAACGTGGCGGGGCTCGACGAGCAAGCTTATAAGGCGATGCCCCGGGTGGAACAGACGCTAGCCAGCTATTTATCCCCCGGCACGGCATCGTCCTTGAAGGCTCCTACCATACCCTCCAAGCCACTTCACACTACATCTTCGCTGTTGGGTAAGGGGTACTCGGCAACAGGTCAGGCTGGAGCATGCCTTCATACCATGTCGCTGCTCCAGGCATACCAGGCTGACCTGCTTAAGGGGTTAGCAGACGGCGAGAAAGTAGACCTAGAAGAACCCCGCAGGACCGTTGATCTCGCTCTCCACGCCACCAAGGAGACCGCCCCGGGCAGTGGGGCGGTCTATGGCAGCCATGGCGGCGGTGGAGAGGCACCTGTGGTTGGTCTTCCTCTTGGACGCCCCGCTTGAGCCTTCTGGCCTGTTTGGCAAAGCAGTCAACTCTGTTGTCAGCAGGTACCAGGAGGCTCGTAAGCAAGCGGCGGCGTTCCAGCGGTACCTGCCTCGCCGTTCTCTAACCTCTGCGGCTGCTGGGCATGAGCAGCCGCAACCGAGTACCAGATCCTCATACCGAGAAGTACAGAAGTTGAGTGTCGCGACTTGTGCTCCCCCGTCCCGGGACCGAGACTCGCGGCACTCTAGGCCGGGGTCCTCCAAGGCGAGGCCCGACTTGCGGGTGGTGCAGCCCCTACCGGGGAAGAGCAGGTAGCACCGCATTACACGGTGTCCGTCTCTCCTCGGTGCCCTCAGGAGGTCAGTCTGCTGTCCCTGCCAGCGCTACAGGGCACAACGGCCTCCGACCGGGCTCATAGCGGAACCGGGACGCTCGTCAACCCCACGGGGGGTCTCTAGAACAGTTAGTTTGGCAGTCTCCTGGTGGTCCGCCGTTACAGGGCTCCAAGCTAGCAGTTCAGCAAACACCAGAGGCCACCCTCGAGAGGCTGGTTCCCTTAGTAGACTATTAGCAGTGTGGAAGCTACTGCCAAACATGTCTGCATGGGTGCTGCGCACTGTAGAAAAAGGCTACGCTATTCAGTTCGGCGCCCACCGCCTTTCGACGGGGTGTTTCCCACTCTGGTGGGCCCCGAGCAGGCTCTGGTCATGGAGCAAGAAGTAGAGACCCTTCTGAGGAAGGAGGCCATCGAGGTGGTCCCTCCTCACGACAGGGAATCCAGGTTCTACAGCCGGTACTTCACTGTTCCAAAGAAGGATGGAGGGCTGCGTCCCATTATAGATTTCCGACACCTCAATCGATCAGTTATGAAGCTCAAGTTCAAGATGCTTACAGTCAAGCAAGTAATGTCACAAATCAGGTCCGAAGACTGGTTTGTGACGATAGATCTGAAAGATGCATTATTTCATGTCTCCGTCCTTCCTCAACACAGGAAGTTCCTGAGGTTCGCTTTCAGGGGCGAAGCTTACCAGTATCGGGTTCTTCCCTTCGGCCTAGCACTCTCACCCTGCACGTTTACAAAATGCGTAGATGCTGCATTAGTCCCTCTTCGACTCCAAGGCATTCGCATATTGAACTACATTGACGACTGGCTGATTCTAGCAGCGTCCGAGAGTTTAGCGGCTCGACATCGAGATGTCGTTCTCGCACATATGAAAACGTTGGGGTTAAGACTAAATGCCAAGAAAAGTGTGCTTTCTCCATCACAGAGGACCACTTATCTGGGCGTGGTGTGGGATTCGACCACGATGCAGGCACGTCTGTCCCCTGCTCGGATCGAGTCGATCCTCGTTGCAGTCAAGAGAGTCAAAGAAGACCGGTCACTCACTGTCAAGCAGTTCCAACAACTGCTGGGTCTGATGGCAGCTGCGTCCAACGTGATACCTTTTGGCCTGCTGTACATGAGACCACTACAGTGGTGGCTCAAAACCAAAGGGTTCTCCCCGAGGGGAAACCCGCTCCACATGATCAAGGTCACGCACAGAGGGCTACGTGTCTTAGTTATGTGGAGGAAGCCGTGGTTCCTAAATCATGGCCCGGTATTGGGAGCTCCTCACCACCGCGTCACGCTAGCAGATGCATCCCTCACCGGATGGGGGGCGGTCATGAGTGGCCGCTCCGCTCAAGGTCTGTGGACGGGTCGCCATCTCAGTTGGCACATCAACTGCCTCAAGATGCTGGCCGTATTTCGAGCTCTGAAGTACTTTCTCCCAGACCTCAGAGATCACCATGTGCTGGTGTGCACCGACAGCACAGCAGTGGTCTATTACATCAACCACCAGGGAGGTGCCTATGTCCACAGAGCTGCCCTGTGGCTTAAATCAGAACAGTTGTTCATCTGCTATGGCCCCGCTAAGAAGGGGTATCCTGCTTCGAAAGAAACTCTGAGTAGATGGATTGTAGATGCTACCAGGTCCCTTCTAACCTTCTCAATCCACTTCATGTATCTACTGATGCAGAGCCCACGCTCCCAAGCCACGCAGAGCCCACGCTCCCAAGCCACAAGCCTATAGCATCAGCACCCACAAGGTCAACAGACACCCCATTAGCTACTGTGCTGCCTGTAATGGCCGTAGCCATCTTCAGTGTGTGGGCTGCATACTGTGCTCCAGAGGCCTTTTCTGTCCACGAGTCTGCTCCCGAGGCCTCGCCGGTCCATGAGTCTGCCCCGGAGGCCTCGCCTGTCTACGAAACTGCCCCAGAGGCCTCGTCTGTCCACGAGTCTGCTTCAGAAGCTTCGTCTGTCCACGAGTCTGCTCCAGAAGCTTCTTCTGTCCACCAGTCTGCCCCAGAGGCTTTGTCTGTCCAAGAGTTTGCGCCAATACCTCCTGAGGTGTCAGCATGCGCTGTAGAACCTCCTAAGGAGGTGGCGTCCATTAATGAACTCACTGCCTCGTCTGTCCACGAGTCTACGTCAGAGGCCTCCTCTGTCAAGGACTCTGCGCCAATGCCCCCAGAAGTGGCAGCTCCGGCTGCAGAACCTCCTAAAGGGGCGGCATTTCCCCAAGGACTCTCTGCCCGTCCTGTCACGGCCATGAAGGCCATTTATAACTTCCCTGCCTCACCTGCCCAAGCATCTGCGCCCATGCCCCCAGAGGTGTCAGCACAAGCTGTGGATCCTCCTATGGGGGCGGCGTTCCAAGATGAACTCTCTACCAGTCATGTCACCACCAAGAAGGCCTATTATGAACTCTTTGCCTATCATGCCACGGATAAAGGGATTGTCAATGAAAACACCGCTCTCCCTGCTCTACCTGCTCTGCCTGCCCCACCATGGCTTCCTACTCTACCATTGCTCCACGGCCCAGGCCCTCCAGTACGTCACAGTCTGCTACTGCTCCACGGCCCTGGTCCTCCGAAGTTCCACTGTCTGTCATTGCTCCACGGCCCAGGCCCTCCAGTGTTTCACGATCTACTACTGCTCCACGGCCCAGGACCTCCAGTGTTCCACTGTCTGCCTCAGCTCCACAGTCCAGGTCCTCCAGTGCTTCACTGTCTGCCACTGCTCCATGGCCCAGGTCCTCCAGTGCTTCACTGTCTGCCACTGCTCCATGGCCCAGGTCCTCCAGTGCTTCACTGTCTGCCACTGCTCCATGGCCCAGGTCCTCCAGTGCTTCACTGTCTGCCACTGCTCCATGGTCCAGGTCCTCCAGTGCTTCACTGTCTGTCCCTGCTCCACGATCCAGGTCCTCCAGTGCTTCACTGTCTGTCCCTGCTCCACGATCTAGGCCCACCTGCTCTACATGGACCTGGCCCTCCATCCCACCCCCTGTTTTGCCTCTGTTCCCCCACCCACCTGGACTGTTGTTTGAGCGCCAGGAGTCGCTCCTAGGGGGGGGGATTCTGTAACGCCAAGCCAGCAGAGGGAGCCCTCAGCCCAGGACTGCCTGCATGCTCCCTCTGCTGCTTCTACTGTCACTTCCTGTTTGGCAGTATATAAGGACTCACCATGTGCTCTCACACTTGCGAAGTATTGCCAGTTTCACCTGCCTTACCAAGCGTTTATAATTACTCTGTTGGATTACCTGTTGCTACCTTGCTTTGTTTATGGACTCTTGATTTTACGGATTACCCCTGTTGGATTGTTTGCCTGTTTGGACTGTTTACAAGGTTTGACCTATTTCTGCCTCTGACCATCGCTCTCTGGATTACCCCCATTGTTACGGTAGCTTTATTGGACTGTCTGCTCGGTATTTGACCCACTGCCTGCCTAACCTCTCTGCTGCTGGGATTACGTTTCATTGTGTATGTTTGCTGTTGTCTTAATAAACATCCGCTTTTGGATTCCACCTCTGCGTCTTCGTTACACCTGTATGACAGTTGGTCGGAAGCAATAGTTACTCATTTTTAAAAAGTGTAAATTATGAGTATTTTCACTTGAAAAGACATTGCTTTATCCAGTGGGGTTGTATGTATTACAGTCACAGTGTGTGTGTGGTTTTTGAAGCATCAACTCAACTTGACTGATACAGCTGGCATCTCAGCTTTGTTGAATAGACCAATAAAGTCTAATCTTGAAAGCTGAGAGTTTTTCTTGCAAAGAGAGAACAAACTCATCTCAACAATACAGCATAGCAGCAGATAAAAACAGATAAAATCTCCCAACTTTACGACCAACATTAAAATAGGAAATGCTTATAGATTCTCAGGGCTTGTCCAAATACCCACACTTGCAGTCTTTGCACTTGAGCACAAGTGTGTGTAGAACTCTTCATTACTGTGTCATATGGGACACGCTTGTAGTGTTGAAAATATGCAAGTGTTTACAGTG
>NW_026129683.1:0-39945 GCF_022985175.1 Labeo rohita | reverse complement strand
AAAAATATCATCACAAGGCATGTCAACTGATCTTTATTTATTCTTTTAAGGTTGGCACTAATATGGTGCAGTACTTGAACGATGAGACAAGCCAGAATCCACATGTCCTGGTGCTTGGTGACAAGGAACACTCCTCTCAAGTTTTTATTATTTTCAACGGGGAGGCGATGGAGCAGGAGACGTTATTTCAAGCAGTGGATCTGTGTTTCAAAATTTTCTACGTGTTTGACATCAACTACCCAAAGCCCTCTGCTCCCATTTGGGAGTTTTTGCAGTACACAGTCTTTAATGTTCCAGGAGGAGTTCCTTCTGCACACTGCCTCCTTCTTAAAAACTATGTATTTAGTGATCAGTAAAAAATATATTTTACTGGTCATCAGTAGGTCTAGCAACTAGCGGATTATTATTATTATTATTATTTGTGTTTCTGATTATTTTTTTTATTTTATTGTTATATGTTTATAACATATATGCTATGTTGTGCACATTTGTGTTTTGATATGAATTAATATAAATTGACACATCTGTTGGTTTTTAATTGTGTACATCTTGAAAATATCTCAGCGGTATGTGCACATTTGTGTTTTGAATTTAAATACTCAATAAAACACTCATTAAACTGTTTTACATTTCAAAATATTTTTGATAAAAATGTATTGTTTGCATATTTATATAAATAAAACCTGTATTTTTCAACAAAGTGGTTTTATAATGTAGTTTTATTAAGTAATTTTATTTTAAAAAAAATATAAAAAAAAAGTATATATATATATATATATATACTGATGTGAATCAATATAATAATTAACCCAACTATTGGGTAACTTTTAACCCAACTGGATTTTAACCCAATTCATTGGGTTAAAATAACCCACAGATGGGAAGGTGCTATACCAACCCATAGTTGGGTTACTAGTTGGGTTATTTTTAACCCAACATTTTTTAGTGAGTAGTGACCCGCGTACCCTGCGGGTGGGACGCGTCAATGTAAATCTGTCTTTCATGTTTGTCCGATTGCCAATTTATGCATTGTTGGTCAGTTGCCCCGGCCATCTGTTTTGAGATGGCCTCAGAAGAGAGGGGGAAATTCCGCTTATCACTATTTTATTGTTCCTTTGGTACTCGTGAGGGGTCTGGCTGATCGCTCTCTTCCTGTGTCTCTTCCTATATCAGCAGACCGGTCAAGGAGCACCATTAACCATGTGGTTTGCACGGGGGTGTTTTGTCCCCTGGGGAGATAACACAGGATTGATCCAGACCAGGAGGTGTTATTGCAGGGATCAGAAGATTTTAATAGTCTCTTGAGAGTTTGCAGGGATGGCTGTAAATGAAGTTTATTATTCATGCTGGTTGGAGGGGGCAGCTTTAGATTCTCCTGGAATGTCGTGGTGCTGTCTCTCTTTTGGCGACTGGTTCGATAGAGGCCTTACAGCACAATAACACACTCTGCAAAATATCGTCTAATTATCGTTATCTGTAAAATCCCAGAAAATATCAAGATATCAGAGATATCATATTTTAACCTAAATCTGTCTTTTAAATCTTCACATTGATCTGCTTTAGTCCACCCAAAAATGTAAATTTGCTGTAAATTTTATGAAACTGACTTTTTTTCTTCAGTAGAAGAAAAAAGCGGATTAAGCTAAAAGTTTCTTCAGTAGAACTTTTAGCTTAATCCGTGGTCCTTGGTGATTCATAAAATGCATATCAGCTGCTGCTGGTTTTTAAAGAAAAAAGCCTACCAAAGAACACAAATAAATGCCTGTGTTACAGAGGGACGGGAGAAGAGCGGATCCAAGTGCAAACTTTTATTGTTGGGACGAGACATAGACATGGTCAGGCAGGCAGGGTCGAACATCGGCAGACAGGTGTATGGACGGCAAGACGAAGAATAATCCTTAAACAGGCGAGGGTCAGTCCAGCGGCAAACGTTATCCGTACAAGGGCTAGGCGATAGAATAATCCAATAAACCAGGCGAGGGGTATCAAAGGCAGGCAGCGAAAACAGACTAAACGATACAACCAAACAAACCACGAAAACAGGAACACAGAGAGAAATGCTTTGTATGACTGCTAACACAAATCAATACTCGGCGAAGAGTGACAGGAAGACCGGGGCTTATATACTGTCTCTGATTGGGTGCAGGTGGTGGGAGCAGTGGCTGATGGATAATGTAGTCCGGGGTGTAATGCAACAGTCAGTGTGTGTAAGGAAGGTGAGAGTGACATCTGGTGGTGAGCGGTCCGCAGCTCACCGACCAGATCCGTAACAGCCTGTGACTCTCAAAACTGGCCGTCTGTGTACATTACAATATGTAGGCCTAATCCACAGCCTCATGCAAACAGTCTGGAATGATGTTCGGTTCACAAATTAATCTTTATTTTTAACCGATTCTTTTGGGAACTAGTTGAATCAGTTTACCAAATTGGACTGAAAATTCTGAAACAGTTTGCGGCTTGAGAAGCACAGATCTACAAGTTACTCAATCAAAAACCGACATTCAGACGTGCCCGACAAACAAATGAGCCTAAATACCAGCGTATTATCACTATAAGCAATTTTAAATTTTTGGGTGAACTAACCCATTTCTGACTTAAAATGGCGCATCAGATTAGCTAACGTTAATTGTTACCTGATCCTCGTCTGTCACCTCCTTTCTGTGGATAGCCCTAAGATGCTTAATCATCGGTGATGTTGTTTTGTTATATGCAAACTTTTTATCGCAAATTTGGCATTTGACTTCATTTTTGGAAGATTCTAAAGTAAAATAACGCCAGACTGCTGATGTTGATGCTGGTGGTATTCTTCTTCATATGAGAGAGAGCAAACCCCACCCAGCATCCGATTGTAAAGATTTTATTGGTCATGTCAGTATCTGTGCTGATTTCCTACACAATGCTGAAATACTAAAAACTCCTTATCCTACCATAAGCCATAACATTTGTAGAAGTTTCTGATGATATTGTGTGTCAGAGCTGGTTGAAGTTTGCAGTGGCAGCAGTAAACAGGGCTCTGCTGAGGTGTTGGACTTCTCTCCTCCTGAATCCCCAGAGCTGAATGGAGACACAGTGGATAGCGGTGCAGGTCCTCTGCCCAATCCATATGATCCATTAGCCACTGCTGGGCTTGTGGAGGAAAATATGGACGAACAAGTGATGGGAGATGTGTCGGAATGGTAGCTAACTAACAAAAGACGAGCAAAAACCCTTCTGCAAGTACAAGTCTGACCTGAAGCATAACATTTTCATCCATAAACATATAATAATTTTGCAACAGGTGTACTTGTGGTCACTGTAGGGAGGTGGCACAGATAAACAAAGCTTACACTCTTTCACTGTTTTGCATTTCAGTATCTAATCATCATCAAAGCAATATGTGAAATATATGTGTAAAAATAAACCAAATGTATTATATTGTTTATAGACCCACTATCATTTTATCCACCCACTGTAATAAACCCAAGTTCTTCTATAGAGGAATGTTGTCCGGTGGTGTTGGGGCGACACATCAGGGTGGTGATTCCCTCGTGTGCTGCTTTTCAGGTTTTCAACCCACTCCCCTTCACTAAAATAAAGAAAGACTTAACTATGCCATTTGTCCATGTCATTTATTTATTGTAAATCACAACTGATCACAGAAATTTTATATATAGAAATTTTATATGTAATGTTATATCACTTTACCTGTGTGTACAATGACATAAGCCGTCTGGAATTAAAGTGATTAACATTCTTAATAATCAAAAATAGTAAGCTTACATCAAATTTAAAGTGCAAAAATAAACAAGCAAACATACATATGTGTAAATTATTGGGTGGGTGGAGGGACAATTATTTTAATAAATTGTAACCCCTTTTAAATTAAGGTAGTTAACAGACTTTTAATTTGAAAAGTAATTGCAGTAACTACTATTCTCCACAAGAGTGTGTTTCTCTGTGATGCGTGAAATAATTAAGACAGAATACACATCATTTGACAAAGCAGAGAGCAAAGAGAAATTGATTTAAAGCTTACATTTCCTGAAGGGTAGAAGAGGAGTGAAAAAAAGTGTTTTGAGTTCTTTTCCAGTGAAATCCGGAGGAAGAAAACATCTTTTCATGCTTTTTTTCCAGGAGCTTTTTGTTCCTCCGTTGTTGCTCTGTAATCGTTTATATGTGTTCAATTAATGATTTGTAGTAAAAAAAAATAAGATTAATAACTAATTGGTGATAAAAAATATAGAAATAAACATGTGTGAAGAGATAAAGGATAGTTTTGTTCAGAGTTAAATCAAATGTGATGTTCAAATCAACTGTGTCACACATTAGTTAACGTGCATCGGGATCAGAGTATGTGATTATTTGATGACAGTTTCATTTCATAGTTTTCCTACAATAATATGTCTGTTAATGTCAAGGGTATATTTTCACAGGATTTTCTTTGTAAAATAAGTTCATACGTTGGGAAGAAAAAGAAAAAGAGAAAGTATCTTCAGTCACTGGATACAGATCAGAGAATCACAACACCATACACTAAGAAAACTAGAGAGAAACAGAATTTAAAACTACACGGGTAGTAGATTTTTTTTTTCTTGAGTCACTATTTCTGCTTTATTGTTCTTTCCATTTCCTTGAAGAATCAGACTTTATAAAAGGATGAATGGATGCCTATTAAAATGAATTTTTTAAAAATAAATTTTATGTATTTATTAAAATAAATAATTTTGAATGATATTTAATAGAATGTGTTTTAAAATAATTTATTTTTAATTAACTGCATTTATTATAATAATCCATGTATTCAGTGTATTTTAAATGAACTTATTTTGAATTGTATTTATTATAATAATGTATATATTTGAATGAAATTGTAATGAATTTTATTTAGCATGAATTCTTCAGTGATGTATTACATCAATAAATATTTATAAAATGAGGGAAAATTAATGAAAAAGTAATGCTTGGTAATATAATTTTAAACCTACACAAATAAGATGAACCGTTATCAGCTTGTCACTTCAGTGTGTGATTAATATCATTACAAGAGGAGCAACTAATCAGAACTGCACCAAAGAGTTTTGGTTTAACCCTCATTAATCGTCAAATAACACCTGTGATATTTAATAGTCTCACTCTTTGGAATAAGTGTTTGTAATTCTGGCATATATAATCCATCCTTGATGTTTTTAGATGGGACCATTTTGAAAAATTTATATTAAAGTAATTTGTTTGAATTGATCTCATTTGATCTTTGAGTCCATGATTTGACAGTAACACAGCTTTAGTGTGTGATTAATATCATTACAAGAGGAGCAACTGTTCAGAACTGCACCAAAGAGAAAAACTACATCTGCACGATCCACATGTTCAGTGAAAGGTTCACTCTTCTGGAAGAACCGGCAGAAACATAAGGCATATGCCTCCACATATGGGACTCAACAAAACAGGGAACTGATTGACATTTGATCTTCATTAATATTTTTCATTTTGTTGTTTTATCACTTTTGTGTTTGCATCTATTATCATTTATCATTTGACATTTTGTAGCATTTCTTGTAGGTAAGAATGAAATGTTTTATAGTTCATAGAACAGTGACTCATCTTCAAAAAATATTCTGTGAACATGCGTGAAACCATCATCATTATCAGTGTTGTTGTTGTTATTATTATTAAGAAGAAGAAAATAAATATAAAACATGTATCACATATAATGATAAAACAAGACTTTTGATAATGTAAGTGTTAAATAAAAACTTTGAGAAAAGAATACATACATTTTATGCACTTTTTAGTTTCCAGTAAAAAATATCAAATCACACAGATATTAATTAACCTGAGTGACGAGTGATTTATTTTTATTCACAATCAGCATTCGTTTTTTCCATTTTTCTAATTTTCCCTTCTCTTTTTCCTTCCTCCCCTTCGTTTTCCTTCTCCACACCCCGTAACAGACTATTGTTCCCCAGCTTGATTTTAAGCAAACATTACAAATCTGTGCACATGAGTGTGAGTTTTACCGTGTTTACTAGAGTACTGTCTCCTACTGCAGCAGTGATGGAGAACAGCTCAACAGGTGAATAAATCACATTTTCAAACAGAACAAGTTTCATTTTGTTTAAAGATTTTTTTTTTATATATACATAAGCTTTCAAACACAAGAAATATAAAGGCATACATAGACAAAAGTCATGTCCAGAGGAGACATTTGCCAAAATTTTGGTAATTAAAAGGTAATTAACTAACAAATTTTCTTGGCAAAGAAGGCAAACTACAGCTTAATATTCTCCTTAATAAACATGTTCCTTATGTTATAACAAATGAAACAATTAAAGTGCCCCTATTATGCCATTTTAAAGGTTGCTAATATTGTTTTAATAGACTCCCAAAACAGGTTTACATGTATGCAAGGTGTCAGTTTTCTCAAAAATAGATTTAATTTTACCCCATTTCTAAATGTTTCCCAAAGGACTTGCAAAATGAAGAATCAGTCTCTCTAAACCCCTCCTTTCCATGAGCCCTCACTGCTGTGATTGGTCAGATGGAGCAGTCCTTTATGATTGGTCTTACAGCGTGTCGGAGGAAACGCCCATTGCCATAACTGACTGACAGCCCTGGATACTTGTCAATACATAGAAAAGATGGCATCGATTTTAGCATAACAATTCCAGCCAGAGTCTGCTTTAAAACGGCTGAAGTGGCTGATCGACAAGTTAGCACGGTCTACCGTGGAAGTGCTCGCAATTTGCTTATGTAATCGAACCGGGCACACCTCTATGTTGTAAACTTCAACACTGTATAATGCATTAAGCGGTAGAAAATCGCTAGAAAATCTTTGTAGATTCATCATCTTTTGGAAGTGAATATAAAACTATTTCACTCACAGCGTAGGATAGCACGTCTTCCGTATGTATGTGTAAATTTCCATGTGATGTAAACCACATGGAAATGTATGGGCGGGCAAGTTGTTCGCGATGTAGAACGTGGGCGGACATTATGCAAATGTGTTACTTTGTGACGTGTGGCCGTAACAGAAAAATATTCAAAATCCTGATGACTCGTTCAGGCAAATGTGAGCCGACTCTTATTTTTGATAGACAATAACTTTATGTATCGTGCACTGTCGGCTTCACAACTTTGCAGATAGTTTATGTTCACATACAGCTACATGACACACTGCATGAAAGATCATATTTGAAAAGACATAATAGGGGCACTTTAATAGTTTTTTAGTTCCATTCTATGAAGTTAGTTTTGTTGTGCCATTCATGTTTAATTAATGTAGTTCAATTTAAAGAAAATCAATGTAACTCGAATTTTGTTGAGGAAAACCCAAAAGCAGGAACAACAGCGTTTCTGCTTTCTTCAGATATACATGACTAGCTGTAAAATGTTGATGTTGAGGGAACAGAGTCCAACATCAATTCAGCTGATCTTCAGTCGGGCCCTTCTGGCCTCAAAGCAGCGGCTCTTCAAAAAATGCAAAATCCTCAAATAAGAAGCAGGTTTAGAGCCACTTTGTCAGCGGCAGAAACCCCAGGCTGGAGAAACGAGAACAGACGGGCTGAGGATCAGCTGAATCTGAGGCCAGATCCCAAGAGTTCACCATTTTAAAACTAACAAACTTGCTGTGAAGGAATCAGTAAATACATTTAACTTAGTCAATAAAGCAAAAAAATCCTGAGACTGAACTTTTTTCCATTTGTGGAACACATACACAGGGTTATTTGACAAACAAGAAAAGTGCATGATTTGAAAATGGTTTTCCTTTAACTAGTATCGTGTCTGCTAGTGCCAAAAACCCTTGACAGACTCAGTTTGCAGATTATGGTTTGCTACTTGAAACCGCAACACCAAGAAAGGTTACTCACTACAATATGGGGCACATGTGACAATTCAGATGTTTTTGATATCAAGTTTTGCTGGTTTTGTCACTGAGAGGATACAAGATGACCTACAGTCTAAACTTTGACTGATTTCTGAAAAAAAAAAAAAATACTAGGAAATGAATATAAAATACTAAAATCAAAGATCTCATTTAGAAAACAAGTTATCTTTCAAATTCTAATAAATAAACTAATAAAACAAAATTGTAGAAATAAAGTGCAGCAGATGCAAAGAATGCAATGACTGTGACAACTTTACATTTGAAAGATCTATTATAGTGAAGTTATTGCCGTCCTTATTCAAACATTATTTTCATAAATGATTGACCTGAAGAATGAAAGCTGTATCATACACTTAGAAAATGATGAGCCATATCACACTCATAGACACTAAAGGTGTGAAAACACTGAGCTCACAAGATCAGACAAAATACTTGAATACAACAGATACTTGCTTCACTAGAACTAGACAATGTTTTAACACTATTTTTAAGAAATGTTTAATGACAAAACATTTGTCTTTTAATTCACAAAAAGTAAAACAATGCAGTTGTATTTTGACTAGTTGATTAGTTTTAACTAATCTAGGGCTGTAACTAATGATTATTTTGGTATATCAAGTCACCTGATTATTTTGACAATTGAGTAATCTGATATTTTAGTAATGCATATAGAAGTGAAAACAGGCTTTAATATGAGTGCATTTATATATAAACTAACAATGAGGCAATAACTGGCACAAATAAAGTATCAATATGAAGTAATTGTATGATTTTATTGAACAACACTGTTAAAATGCATTATGTAATATGTCTATAAATATGAACATAAATGACTGTGTAACAAATACCTGCAGAGGAAACCAATGGCCTGGTGCTGTTTCTTTACAGTCTGATTCAATGATGTTTCAATTCATTTACTTTTAATATTTGGTCACATGCAAACTCAGAAACTTTTATTTTGAAGTCAGGATGTACAATACATTGCATAGAAACATGATGTATTATCTTGTGTTGACAAATGTTTTACGTTACAAATCCAGACAGATAAAGCAGAATGTTTTCTCAGATAAACGTTAAGCAACTTAAACTCACAGCAGATCACAGGAAGAGTTTCGCCCCTTTCACACATACAGTCTTTATACAATCATGATTTTGTCTGAGCTATGACAAATTTTTCATTTTATTTATATTCTCTTCTTATTTTAGTGGATAGAATAAGTACGTTTTGGGTAAATTAATTTCAATTTCGGCCCCATTTCCTCCCGAGTCACGACTCATGATTCTCTTTTCGTTATTTTCCCGCTTCTGCAAGTGAACTTGTAACGGTGGAGGCCGCCCAAGCATAAAAAAAAAAAAAAAAAAAAAAAAAAAGAAGTGAATTTTTAAAGTGATGTTGTTCGGGCGCCAGCCAGGATTTATCCTGACAATTCTAAAAATAACCAAGGATAGCAAAAGAAAGGAAAAAAAAAAAAAAGAAACCACCCGTTACAATGTTGAGACACAGAAATGGGGAAACTTTGTTCACATTCCACCAGGTATTTATTTTACATTGCAAAATAATAAAAAAAAAAAAGTCTTGTTTGAAAAGAAACAAAAAATAACAATGGTAATAACAATAATAATAAAAAAAAAACATAAAGAAAAACGGTTCAACAGTTCAAATTTGAAATCCCCGTAGAAATTGCGTCACTATTTCAAGTTTCCGATTTGGCAGATTCGCATCCAATCATTCATAAAATGTCCATAGAGAAAAGAAAAAAGGAGAAAAAGAAACATGGAATAAACATTAATTGCACAATTCAAAGTCAATAATATTAAACAAATCAAAAGATCAAAAAGCAAAATAATTAATCAAACAATCATGAAACACAAACACATTGAATGTGCGGGAGTGAATGTTATGTGAGTGTGACGTGAGTGAATGAGCGCGTGTAATGGCGGCGTACAGGTACTGACCCGGTTTGCAGGAAAGTAGGACGCTGGAGAGTGTAATGGCTGTCGTCAGACACCAGGACAGGAGGGATAAGCGGCCTTTACTTGTCTTGAAAACATCTTTGTTGAAATCCGACGATCTTGACGTGCAATGCATCAAGAGTCAAGTGAGACTCCGCAACGCAGCAGTCATCGCTCACGGGAAGCAACAGTTGGACAAGCGGCCATCTTTCCGTTTCACCCGGTAAATCCCGTCACTCTCGCACTACACAAACCTTACTGATGACGCAATCTCCTCTCGGTTACGTCTTCCTTCACTTTTATATTATGTCCTTCCGCCGTTAATTGAAACACTCCACCCCAAAACACTCAAAGTGAAAGTGAAAAGAAAACAAACTAAACGATGTAGTGAGGCAAAGGTGTTTTTTTTATATTATTATTATTTAATTTATATATTTTTTTAATTTGTAATTTTTTTTTTAAATTATATATATTTTTAAAAATTGCCACAAACTGTTTGGCTACATCAGAAACAAGTTTCTCAGTTATGATGAAAGTAGGAAACTGGCTCTGAACTTCAATTATATCTTCAATTTCTCTAGTTTCACTCTCTTTCCTTCTCTTTTAAATAGCTGATGCGCTCTGCACATTTTACTGTCACTTTTACATTAGCGGCAATTCGGCGTCAATCGCTTGAATCAAACTCAAGCAACAATAAAATACAACGTTAAACTCACTTAACCTATAAATGAATCATGGAACTTTTATGAGCAAAACGAATAAGAAAGAAATTACACAAAGTAAAAATCAGCAAACACTAGAACCAAATAAATAAGAAACGAATGTTCAAAAAACTTGTAAAAGCACCACAGATAAATGGCAAAAGTCAACAGGCTTTTAAATAAAAACACTGTCACACTTCCAGCGTGGTGTTGTCTGGTCTGTCCTCTCTCTTGTTGTCGGTCAGCTCGACACAGACTGATAAATAAAATCTGATCTGAGATGTGACTGTCGTTCTTCTGCATTGAGCAGCCGCGTTCAGTTTGATTTGTAGTGTTTGTTCTCCACTGAACTAAATAATACTTTATTAAGAAAAGTAAAAAAAACAAACAAAAAATAGACGTTACACCGACTATGGCAGCAGCCGATTCTCTGTATTTGGTGACGGTATGGGTTTTTTAACTCTTTGTACAGCAGTCGTTGTTAGTTCTAAATGTAGAATATGTTACATAAATATATTAATATAGAACGTAGGCCTATAAAAAATAAAATAGAAATCTGCTGTGGCTCGTCTGTCAGTGGGTGTCAAACTCCTCCTATGATTATAGCCTCATTTATATCGACGTGGCTTTTTTGCTTCTGATGATAATGATACTTCAAATGATAAATCACAACTGTGATGAATGTCATGTTTCATTCAATGACATTAAAAAGCTGTTTTGGGGTTAAGATACTGTTACATCCCCATTGAACTCTCATTTGGTTTCTCCCAGTGTCTCCCCCTGTCATCCTGTTTACTTTGGTTTTGCCCTCGTTATTCTGTTATCCCCGTCACCTGTATTTCATTATTAGTCACCCTTTTTAAGTCTGCCCTTTTCTTGAGTTTGCTGTCGGTCTTTAATGTAATGTTGTTTGAGGTTTCTACGTGTGTGGATTTTCCTGCCTGTTCCTGCTTGTACTACCAAAGGATTATAGTAAATCATTTCGCTTGTTATCTCGTCTCTCGTCTCGTTCCATCCAGCACGCAGCAACCCACGTAACAGAAAGACCGACCTACAACAGTTTTTTCCGGCATTATTCCCCTGCGTTTATTTTTTCGTCTTGTTTCTCAGTGTTTTCCTTTTTGATTTTCTAGTATGGACCCTACTGTTCTCCTCATCCTCCTGAAGCAGGGGGAACGCTCTCTTGAGGACCACACCCGAGACTACATCTTCCTCGCGGAACACTCCCACTTTCCGGATAGCAGCCTTTGCACTTTCTACCGTGCAGGACTGAACACCACCGCAAAGGGGCTGCTATCCGGGGAGGGTCCTCGAGAGAGCCTGCCAGACTACATCGAGTGGGTGCTGGCGTCCTGTGGATCGTCATGGACTATTGACTTCGTCAAGGAGGACGTGAGCCCCACTCCAGACCCAGAACCCAGCCAACCCTCACCCCGACATGCGGAGCATGAGCCCGAGCCCACCGCGGATGACGAGCCAGAGCCACGAGCAACCGAGCAAAGGATCACTCAAGAGCCAGAGCCCAACACGTCCGACCAGGTGCGAGAGCCGGCTACGACTACCGCTTCGGTGGAGTGCTGCGTGGAGCAAGAGAGGGCTATGGAGAGCCCTGCCCACTGCACCACCGCTGGGGGTGAGCTTGAACTGAACTCTGGGGACTTGATGGACTTCTTTACGGAAGTTCTGGAAACTCACTCTGGGGATTTAATAGACTTTTCTACGGAAATACCTACCTGTCATGATCTACCTGTCGGTATGGAATTCCCACCCACCCACCCCCCCTCTTCTGTCTGTCTGGTCACCGCTGTCCCCTGACAGCCCCTCTGCTCACCCTCAGCCCACCACCTGTGCAGTGGGCTCGCCGCGGGTCTGCCAGCTTCCATCGGCGTCATGGCTGGAGGATCCCTCAGCTCCGCCTCCAGCCTCAGAGTCCAGAACTCCGCCTCGGCCCTCCGACCCTGCGGCTCCACCACGGCTCTCAGCTCCCTCATCTCCACCGTCGCCCGTCGGCCCACCAGCTCCACCGGGCTCCCTCGTCCCTCCGGCTCCGCCTTGGTCGGTCGTCGTCCCGCCATCGCCTCAGGACTCCACTCTTCCGGCTTTGCCTCGTCGCTCCGTCCCGCCGGCTCCGTTGGGCTCCTCCCTCCCTCCGGCTCCACCTCAGTCCTCTGTCGCTCCGGCTCCGCTGCGGACCTCCGGATCTCCGCTTCCGCCTCGGTCGCCAGAGCCTTGGGCTCCGCCTTGGCCCTCCGGATCCTCGGTGTCGCCCTGGATCTTTGGCTCTCCGTCTCCGCCTCGGGCTCCACCTCCACCTGCTCCGCCGCCGTCGGTCGGCCCCCTGGAGTTGTCAGCCCTTCCTCCACCATGGCTCCTCCCTCCGTCGGCTTACATCATGGCTGCGGTCTGGGTCTCTACCGGCTTCTCCTGCTTCGGGTCCCTCCTGTTTCTTCCCTGGCTCCTCCCACCTTCGTCGCCCCCATGGACTCTAAGGACTCTGTTTTTTGTTTTCCGTCCTCCGCCGAAGCCTCCCCCCACATGGACTCTGTTTTGCTGCAGTTTTTTCGCCCCTCTTGTTTATTTTGTTTTTTGTTTTCTACGGCGCGAGGTTGCGCCTATTCGGAGGGGGGAGTAATGTTACATCCCCATTGAACTCTCATTTGGTTTCTCCCAGTGTCTCCCCCTGTCATCCTGTTTACTTTGGTTTTGCCCTCGTTATTCTGTTATCCCCGTCACCTGTATTTCATTATTAGTCACCCTTTTTAAGTCTGCCCTTTTCTTGAGTTTGCTGTCGGTCTTTAATGTAATGTTGTTTGAGGTTTCTACGTGTGTGGATTTTCCTGCCTGTTCCTGCTTGTACTACCAAAGGATTATAGTAAATCATTTCGCTTGTTATCTCGTCTCTCGTCTCGTTCCATCCAGCACGCAGCAACCCACGTAACAGATACATGCTTTCAAAATGGGCCTATATATTATAAATAAAATATAGCCTATAATGTACACTACTATTAAAAAAGGTCTGTATGATTTGTTAATGAGTTCATAAAAAAAGGTTCAAATGTTTGTTTAAAAAAAAACAGGCTACAGTAAAAACAGTAAATCTACCATTTGAAAAAAAAAACACTTTCTATTTGAATATATTTTAAAATGTGTTTTCTTCTCATGCTAAACTACAGTATATTACTACAGCTTTCAGTGTCACGTGATCTTTCAGAAATGATGCTGGTTTCTTCTTATTATTATTATTATAGCTGACACAACACACTGTGTTACAAGGAGAGGGAGACGAGAGGCGAGCGGATCCATCTGCAAACTTTTATTGACAGGTTGTGACAGAGACATGAGTAGTCAACAGTAGCAGACATAACAGAGGAATAGTGCGTGTAGCAGGCGTGGGTCAAACCGTGTGAACGTGATCCGTAAAGGGGCTCGACGAGAGAGTGATCCGAGAAACGTGCAAGAGTCCAGTAGGCAGGCAGCGAGGCAGACGAGACGAGACGGCCAGGCCAGAAGGCTACACACGGGGAACCGGGAACTAGGGAATACAGGGAACAGGGAACAGGGAACTCCAAAGACACAACGATAACTACAATGAAAACTACAATACTCCTGAAGAGCATGGGGAAAGACCGGGGCTTTATAGAGCGTCTGATTGGCCACAGGTGCATAACGCAATCGGTGCGGTGGATGACGGGAGATGCGGTCCGGGGTGTAGAGCAACAGTCTGTGTGTGAAGAACAGGTGAGAGTGACATCTGGTGGTGAGCGGACCGCAGAACACCGACCTGATTAACAACACACTGACAAAAAAAACTAACAAGATTTGAAATTGAATTGACTATAACAAATATATAAATCAGGACAGCACTAAAATAGTCACTATTTTGAAAATGAGGAGCATGTGTTTCCCAGCTTTCTACAACCTAAATTAAAAGTTGGGGTGTTTTGTGAAATGCCATAAAATTAAGAATATGTCATTTGTTCTCTTTAGCCTTTATTTAATTGACTTAAGTACAAAGAAAATATCCAATGTTTTTACTGGCCAACTTAGTTTTATTTTGTTAATATAAACACATTTTGATCCATGATCCAGCTTTGTTTGTGAAGACTGAGAAGCTCCATTTATATCCAAACATGATTCATCTGTTACCAATTCACCTGATTACTGTGTTTCACAACAGTTTATTTGGTTCTTCTGTAACCTTTTCACTTTTATTCTGCCTCTGTCACAACTTTTTTGGAGTGTGCTGCATACTTCAAATAAATAAATAAATAAACAAATATGGTTATATTTACAAAATACATTTAAGTTGGTCAGTGAAAACTTTGGAATCTTTTCTTTGTACTTTTGTCAATTAAATAAAAGTTAAATAGAATCAACAAATCACAGATTTGATCATTTTACAAAATGTCCCGACTTTTCTAGAATTAGGGTTGTACTTAGTTTTCAATGTTTATATTATGAAATATAGTAAAGTAGGGTTTATGTGTAAATGTGGGATTTACTCACCAAAATATCAATGTCCACTGTGTCATTTTTATTTAGTCTCTTTAAATTTATATCCACATCTCAACAACACTGAAGCTGTAGCAATGAAAACCACCAACATGCTGAAAAACTAATGTTATTACACTTATTTTAAAATCATTTACTGTAAAAAAGTACTTCACTGTCTCTTTTGATCAATTCAGTGCATCCTTGAAATAAAGTAATTTCCTAAAAATCTGATTTCATTTGACTGTAACTTATTCTGACTGATTGTATCATATTATTTTCATTTTATGTATTGTTTAATTAAAATTGTTGAAAAAATATATATATAAATATAATCTAAATTATTATTAGTGTTGGGTTCGAGTCCACCTAAGTCGAGTCCGAGTCGAGTCCGAGTCTTTTACCAATCGAGTCCGAGACGAGTCCGAGTCCAAAATGGGCCGAGTCGGACTCAAGTCCGAGTCCCAAAGGTCCGAGTCCAAGTCGAGTCTGCCCGAGTCCAAGGAAACACTACTGTTTGTCAGTATCTTAAAAATTTTTTAATCCAGGGCTGCCCAAACTCAAGCTCTTACTAGGCATACTAGAAACCCCCTGGCAGGTGTGTTGAGGCAAGTTGGAGCTAAACCAAGGACCAGGACCGAGTTTGGGCACCCCTGTTTTTAACCTTTACAACTAGAAAAACGCAGTGTCAGTTGAAATGTAAGAAAAGCAAACCTCTAGTGGATCTTGCCATTTTGATTTTTGATTTCACAACATCTTATAATTAGTGTCAATACTCTGCCTAGCAAACTTAAAGTCATGCAACAGAAGTTATGGCTGATCTATGTAATGTGACCTATTTTGGAGTGAAACAGGTTTTAGAATGTGAAAAATTATAGGGCAGGACTTGACTTTATTCACTGATATAGTAAATGTATAAATTCAAGGGTGGGGGTAAAGGAGTAGGTATCTTTTTGAATGGGACCTTAAGAGCAGAAAACACCATGTTTAAATAATAATAATTTAAATACAGAAAAAACTAATCAACCAATGTAAGTAAAACATTCTCGAGCTCAAGGCAAGTAAACACTCCAAGTATTACTTACAAAAAGTATTAATACATATATTAATCAAAAATACAAATGTAATAATATTTTTTAAAATAGAATCTTTTTTAAAATAGAACTAGGTTTTTTTGTAATTTTTTTTTTTTTTTAGGTAGGTCTATCTAAAGGCTATTACAGAAATAGACTACAGACATTTCATGAAGTAATAAATGTTAAAATGAAACACTGCAAAATCTTCACTGTATACATTAAAGATAATTCTTATTACAGTTAATAAGTGATTCAGTCAAGAACAGTGAGTGATTTTCTCTTTTTCTTTTGTAGTTTGATTAGTGTTTGTGGTCTGCTGCTGCAGGTTTACGCTGCTGTAGCTTTAAGATCTGACGCACAGATCAAATATTTTGACGCATCAGTGTTTCTCCCAACTGTTCAGGTTTACTTAAGACAAAACCGACTTCATTTACATGAACAGTCTCCAATACGAGCATGTGTGTAGCAATAACAGAACCTATTAGAAGCGAAAGAGAACTCTATATTCACACACTGACTGAGAGGTGTTCTGTGAGCGCGCTTTGAGTGTGCGTGCACTAGTGATGTGCGGATGGCGGTTTATATCCGCGGGTCGGGTAATAAAAAAATGCATTCTGATTATTTGCAGGTGCGTCGCGGGTGGATGAGATGAATCAATAATGAGGCAAATATTAACTATAGTTTCTAAAATATGAACCTGTTCTAAATACTTTTTTTCAGGCAAACGATTTCATTTTTGTGTGTGTGTCTGTTTGTTCACCTGTTCGAGAAGTTGTGACAGAATAAAAGACATTCTAGATCAAGTTTGAAGGGAGTTACGCCTGTGTTAATGCTATTGAGTAGGGTAATATTTAGTGGTGTTGTGCAGTACCTGCGGATACCCATTTTTTAATCCGTCGGCTTTGCATATACCCACTTCTAAATCCCCTCTGATGCGCATCATTCAGTGTCCTGCATTACCCAAAATCATGACAGGCCACCATTTCTAATTCAATCGTATGTGAATAAACGCAAATATTCGCTCAAAAAACATTCTTTGATCTTTGATGATTGCGCCTGACACGCGCCCGCGCCCGCTCCGTCCGCGCCAGTACCAGATTTGCCGAGTAGTAAAATTAACAATTATTATTGATTACTACTTTGAATCAGTACACTATAACGAAAACAATACCTTAAAAATGAAAAGAATTAGTTTTTTATGATCTGAAATTTCTTAAACTGGGTGAACCCCTGTAATCTTTTGTTCAAAGATCCTGTAGACGTTCAAACACCAAACTGATTTCATCAGAGATTGCGGAGAGTCAGTCCAGATGTCAGTTAACGTTATTCTTTTTAGCGTGGCTTTGGCTTAAAAGCACGAACAATTAAACTTATATAAGTGTGCAGCGATGTGCAGATCAGCTGAATCAATCTGCTGTCAAAAATGAACCATCCATTCATCATATTATCATGCAAAACTAAGAATTAGAATAATCGTAAAGGACGATCGGGTGCGGTTATCTATATCAGAGAAAAACAGATGTGCGGGTGGGTGGCGGTCAGATAATTTATTTGAAGCTGCGGATTCGGGTGACGTTTGAGCTCATCCGTGCATCTCTAGTGCACACATAAACCCGTCGGCTTTCAAGTAGCTACTGGACAAGACTTTCGTGATAATGCATCGAGTCAGTGACATTTCCGTCAACTGTCTCTGGACTCGGACGGACTCGGGATATTTTCAGAGTCCGAAAGGCTTGAGTCCGAGTCAAGTCCGAGTAAAAATGCATCCGAGTCCGTGACAAGTCCGAGTCGCCTAAAAATTGTACTCGCGACCGGACTCGAGTCCGAGTACGAGTCCGAGTACCCCAACTCTAATTATTATTGTTACAAAAGATGACGTACATTTAATAAAGTTAGAAAAATGGCATTACAAAGGTAAAAAAATAATAATTCTAGGAGTCAAATATTGCTTTATAATGTAAAAGCTGATTTCTGTCATTGATCAGAAGGTGTTCCTAAGTTGCATACAATGAATCTTTAATTTGGCCATAATTGCAGGTGTGTCTGCCTTAATATCCAAGAAGGTTTGGAGATAATATGAAATAAGTTTAATTTCATTACAGATTACAAAGGGTTTTATAATTAAATATAACTGAAAGGACATC
This sequence comes from Labeo rohita, assembly GCF_022985175.1. Lineage (NCBI taxonomy): Eukaryota > Metazoa > Chordata > Actinopteri > Cypriniformes > Cyprinidae > Labeo > Labeo rohita. The sequence continues at coordinate 21,716 of NW_026129683.1, read as the reverse complement.
TAACCCCACCCCGCTTTTCCACTACTGATCTACAGCTTCTAACACACCAAAAAAATGATGTGGTCTGTGGATGAATCATGACAGGTAAAAGAGAATCAGAACAAACATTGCATTCGATTGCAATTTGTTTTGTTGTAATTGGAAAAATGCAAACCTAAATGAATTCCAACTTTTTTGGTCAAAGTGTTCCAATAATTTTATTCATTATCAATTAAATGATTGATTGATTGATTGATTGATTGACTGACTGCAACAAGTTACTCCCTAAACCAGGTCAAACATGTAGTCTACTGAAGACCACATGGGTTGTGAAAACAGTGTTGACTTACGGGTAAATAAATGTCATCCACGAAGATGGGGAATTTTTGGATTTAGTGATTTTGCTCTGACAGTCCTGCTGCATTTTCTACCTCTGTGGCTTTGATGCCTGCATTCCCTGGATAAACCATAAGAAAATGTTAAATCAATATTAAATAATATTTAGATACATCAAATATAGTTAAAAACATTTATTTCTCTGTGACCATTTCTATAATGTAACAGCCAGAATGAAATTGATAGCATTGTGAGTGTTTATATGGTTGTTAGTGAATAGGACACTAAATGTAATTTTGGCTTTAATAAGATTTTCCATTTGCATTCTGACAACAAAACACTTGAATGCAACAAACTCACAATCACGATTTTTGAAGTGGGAATTAGAAAATGTTGCATGTGATAGCAAGTATTTCTTGAGTAAAGAAAACACTGTATTTACTCAATCTACAGTCTTTATTTGTCTTGATTCAGACTGCAAACAAGCTGAGATGCTCCAAAACGTGTGCGTTACATAGAGACGGGTGGAGTAATGAGTTTGAGGAGCCAATGGAGTTACGAGGTTTAGGAACAAGCTCTTTTTAATACCTTTCATTGGTCAAATGTTTGCAAAGCCCACAGAAAGTGTGTCCGTCCAATAGTAAAAATAGTAAATAATGAAAGCGATACGACAGAGACTGTATTTTAGCATTAGTGTCGTACACAGTCGAGCACGACTGTGGCTCTTCAGGACTAACTTTGACCATCCCAACCTAAAAAAAGTCTCCCCGTCATCAATTATTCCTTACATAAAATATAGTAAAGTCGCATATGTATATATCTAAACGATATGTCTATAATAAATTATTCTGGGAAAAGCACTGAAAGGCTCATCCTGTCTCTAATGATCTTGCCATATTCTCTAGCAAATTTGATTGATCTACTTTGGATGACATGGTTGTTGCTTCTAACAATGGGCTCTGTGAGATCTATGAGACGTGAGCTAACATGGCTAACGTTAGCTCGGCTGACCCTAGGGATCCTCATGAGGGGGAATTACTCTCTGCTGAAGTGTTCAAGCAATCGCTCAAATCCATGAAAAATGACATTTGTGTTAAGAATTCAATTTCGCAGCATGCGTTGACCAGCAGTGTGCTATTTTTATTTAGTTATTACTGTTATTATTATGATTATTATTACTCCTAAAAATCTCAATTTTGCTCGACGTGCTGGTCTGTAGTGTGTCTATAGTTTGATCTGAAATGAGTTTGATTTGATTCTGTATTTTGTATTTGTATTTTAGTTTTATTTTATTATTATATATATATATATATATATGTTCTGTTTAATGTTGTCTGGATAGACACCTTTGTTGTGGTCTGTAAATTGAATCTGTGCCTGTTCACCTGATGATACGCTCAGTTAAGTTCATCGTCTGTGTGTTTTTGTCTGATATGGGGACTTGTATACTCCTGATTCAGGGAGGTGTTAAAGCGGGTGGGTTTTTTTTTTTTTGTTTCCTCTTTCCCTCATTTTCCTACTGTTGTGGCTATATATTATGCATTGCACAATCGGTTTTTTTTGTGTATTTTTCTCTCACCTTTATATCTATGAACAGAGTCATTCATTTTGTAAGCTGGACTGTGAAAGGTCTTGGCCGCCCTTCTAAGCTTAACAAAGTGATAATTCACCTGGATGGCTTACAAGCTAAAATGGTCTTTTTACAGGAAACATATCTTAATATCTCTGACCGTGCTAAACTGCGTAGAAGATGGGTTTCACCATCTTTTCACTCTTTATTTTCTAGTAGGGCAAGGGGAGTTGCTGTCATTATTCATAAAGATATTTCTTTGAATCCTTCAGATGTGCTGCTGACCGTAATGACAGATACGTCATAGTATCTGTGCTGCTGTTTAACACCCCTGTGGTGTTGGCTAATATTTATGCGCCTAACTTTTATGACGATAAGTTTTTCACTAAATTTCTTTCTGTTTTACCAAATTTACATTCAAGTTATTTGATTATTGGGGGAGATTTCAATCTTTGTTTGAATCCTCAACTTGACAGAGCCTCTCAAAGAGGATCAGTCCTTTCAAAGTCAGCAAAAATAATCAATTCTTTTCTTAATGATTATGCTGTCACGGATGTTTGGCGATTTCTAAATCCATCTACGCGTGGCTATTCTTTCTTTTCTCATGCTCATCAATCTTTCTCCCGCATTGATTACTTTTTAATCGACAATAAGCTCCTACCATTGGTTCAACATTGTGCTTACAATGCAATTGTCATTTCCGACTATTCTCCTCTTACTCTGGGCCTGAGCTTTGAATGTAGGTACACACAGCGCCCACTTTGGAGGCTGAATGTTGGCCTGCTAACTACTGAGGACTTTGTCCAGACTATTTCTTCCCAAATAGACTTTTTTTATTAGTGAGAACGCCACCTCAGATATAACACACAGCACAATTTGGGAAACATTCAAAGCCTGTATTAGAGGACAAATTATATCTTACACGTCATTTGAAAAGAACAAACAGAGGAGGTCTATGGCAGATCTGACAGACCACATCTCGCTGTTATAAAACCATTATAGAAATAGTCCTTCATCCATCACACTTCAAGAATATCTTCTTTTAGTGTTGCTGATTTTGACACCCTTTCTACTGTTTCTACTGAGGAGATGTTGATTAAATCAAGACATGTTTATTATGAGTATGGGGAGAAGGCAAACAGGCTCTTTGCCCATCATCCCTGGCCCGGATGGCTTTCCGGCTGAATTTTGAAAGAAATTTTCTAGACAAGTAGCTCCCCTTTTGCTAAACATGTACAATAAATCGTTTGATCTAGTTGTTAAGTTGATCTGTTTTTTTTCTTGTTTTGTTTTCTTCATCTTGACATTCTAACATTGTCAAAAACTCATAAATAAAGTTATATATATATATGGTAAAGACATATATTGTCAGAAAAGCTTGATTTCTATGATCAGAACACAGATGGAGTAAAATTATTGATTCAAGATGCATTTACTTGACAAGTAAAATGACTTTAGATATTATGTATTGTTTTCTGAAAAAAAAAAAAAACACGTTTTGTTTTTGCATAAAACGAGCAAAATTATATGCCAATGGGGGAAAAAAATCTTGTTTAGCTTTTGACATTTCACTGTCATTAAAGGTTTCGTCAGTGTTTCGAGAGATTACAATCAATGAATCATCATAACGTTACTAAACTGAATTCGTGTTTACTGTGAAATGATTCGTGATATAGAGGAGAGAAAAGAGACGCATCTTTTCTTTTATTCATCTGTGGATGCGTTCACTCACAAACATAACGTTACTCGTTTCATAGAGCATTACATTGTTACATGCCATAATAATTTAGCATTTCACACAGCTTATAAACATTATAAAACTGAATTTAAATGTTTTGAAACACAAACCTTTCTTCAGCAGAACCACAACAGACGCAGGAGCGCAGCGGCGCAGCCTTATGACGTCACATCACCAGACCAAAATAAAAGCTCAGTGCCCGGTTGCATAAAGAACCTTAAGTTTTTCCCTTAAGTATGAAACTTAAGGCATGATTTCCCCTTACCTAAGGGGATGATTTAAGGGTGTTGCATATAATCCCTTAAACACTTCCCTTACTAAAGTGAAACCGTTAAGTGTTTTACGATAGCGATTCAAGGTTTGCCGTTAAAAAAAATCTACTGTTGCTATGGACACGTTATTTTGTAATGCAGTTAGCGGTGTAAGTTTTCACAGAAAACAGTATAACACGGGTAAGGAGAACAAAATATAAACCAAATATAAACGAGAAGGACCAAGCGAGACGGAAACTCAAACTGATTATTCACTCAAAACGAAAAATTCAGAAAAATCATTTTATTGAGTTTCCGAGGCGATGTGAACATTATGAAGCGTATGTTTCATTCATACTCGTAGCCGGAGGGCGCTCTTGCGCTGAAAGTCCAATCCGGACTCATAGAAGTGTTATGATGGAATACAGCAGTAATCGCTGCAGCTAAACTGAAACGTAAACAATAAACACACGATTGCCACAATATACGGTTTATGTGTGTGTTTTTAAGTGATCTCCAGGTAATACGTAGGAAAATACAGGAATAAAATATCGAATATAAATTTGTTCTCGTGTGTGACGGACTCTTGTTTGAGGTATTATGTGTGAATGTAATTTAATCAATAATTATATGTGAATAAATGCCTAAATTAATCTGTTTAACATATAAAGAGGACGATCGTGGATTGAATCAGCGCGCTGTTTAACACTTAAGGTGACATTTTCCATACCTTATGTTATACTTAGGGAAATGGCAGTTAAGGGGCTTTATGCAACACTTAAAGGGGTTTAAGGGATACTTAATATAAATTCTAAGGGTCTATGATGTTTCAACTAAAGAAACCCTTAAGTAACATTTAAGGGATATTTTATGCAACGCCCTTAAGTGTAAGGGAAACATAAGGGCGATCTTAAGGGAAAATTACACTTAAGGTGCTTTATGCAACCGGGCACAGTTCTTCTGCTGAACTTTTGTCCCTGAATCTGCTTCGTTCCTCTTTGTATCTAATGCAGTTCTTTATTATGTGCTCAGCAGTGTTGGGTGTAACGCGTTACAAAGTAACGCGTTACTGTAATAATATTACTTTTTTCAGTAACTAGTAGTGTAAGGCATTACTCGTCTGAAAATGGTAATATTATTACAGTTTTCCCGAGCTAGTTACTTGCGTTACATTTGCCAGTAGCACCTTCATCACACACAAGGCACACAACACAGAGAACAGAAGGGAAGGGGAGGGGGCGTGAATGGAACAGTGATTGGTCTTGGGTTTGGCACGAGGTATCATTTACCATCACCGAATGGTCGACACCCGGCAGCCGGCAGCAGAGCGGCACCCGCAAAGACAGATGGGGAAAAATGGAAGCGTCAACAACGGCAAGCTCTTTTTCAGAGGAAGGTTCCCAGTAGCGCTGCACAATTAATCGTATCGCAATCGCAATCGCAATCGCGATGTCAGCCTGTGCGATTATATGACGGCAAAATGTTGCGATTATATTAAATAAGTTTGGACTTGAGAACACCTGCTTTTTTTTTTTTTTGGATTTGGATTTGAGATTACTGACACTGACCAGAGAGAGGTACTGTGCAAGAATTAGAGGCCCTGTTTCACCTGGTATTAACATGCGTTTTCTGATGCGTCGATCTGATCACAAGTGGACAATGCTAAGTACAGGTGTAAATAGGGGTGTAAAACGTTTTCAGCTTGTCCACTTTTGACCACATCCACTTTTCAAAATCCCGTTTGTGTCCCCCTCACTTTCAGATTCGTTTGTTAAATTAATGTCTCGTATTGTAGAAAGCACGCGCAGCGCCGCGGAGAATTCACACGATCCTTAAAACGAAACCGAAAGTAAAACGCGCACGCGCCTTCAAAAGCAATTTTAATACCCGCTTTTAGAGAGCGGTTCCACAGTGCGCGCAAATTAGGCTACATAACATATACGTGTTATTTGTATGTATCCTATAATAGGTTATGTAGTTGTCTATAGCTCTGTATCAGGCTTAAAAAAATCGGTCTCTATTTGCACTTTGAACATTGAGAGAGTAGCCTAGCCTACTTTGATTATGGCTGCACTATTGTTTGCACTTAATACAGCTATTCTTTTGTTTAGACTATTTTTATTTATACTGTTTTTGTTTATATTTGTAAAAAAGATCTTCAGTTAGGAGGTCAAACGTTCTAGAAGCTCATAATTCATGTACAGTTCTAATGTCTGAAGAGAATCACATGAAGTCATACAGGAGAGACGCCTGTCAGTTGAGTTTGTAATGTATGTAAATGCAGGAATGTGGTCAGAAGTGGTCGAAAGTGGACAGAAGAGATGGATTAAAACGCCAGATGTAAACGACTGTGTCTCCATTGTCCACTTGTGATCCGATCGACCAAAAACATATCCAGTTGTTGGCGTAATAAAGACCCTAAAGAACACTCCTCCTTTGTATCTTCTCCCTCCATCTGATGCATCTCAGGCAATTATAGAGTAATTAAGAAAAAAAATGTAACTAGTAATATAACTAGTAATATAACTAGTTACTTTCTCCAGGGAGTAATAAAGTAAAGTAAGGCATTACTATTTTTGAGAGTAATATGTAATATGTAATATATTACTTTTTTGAGTAACTAGCCCCAACACTGGTGCTCAGTGTTTTCTTTAATGTCACAGTGCAAACACTTATCACTGTTCCCCAGAACAAACATGTAGATGATTTAGTCTTGATATGATCATTTCTTCTATTTTATCCTCATGTTTCTGATGACTGACTTTGTATTTTGTGATCTTGTCTTTTCTTCAATGTCAAAAAATATTATTACCACTGTCTCTTTCATTTTAATTACCTTTTCCACTTCATTAATTACTAATGCATCTGTTGTTGATCTTCCTTTTGAAATATTTGCTGAAAACTATGAGCAAACACTGAGCTGCAGCTGAAAAAGCCAAGAGTTTTTCTGATTTTTCCCAGCAGTTGAGACATCTGTGTGACTGACACAGGGCTGGCCCTGGCCAATTTGCTGCCCTAGGCAAGATAATCTTTATTTATTTAAGTTCATTTTCTCTTTGGCTGTGTCTGATTCTTGTGATTCTCTTTCCTTCTGTGATTCTGCTTGTAAACAGCAGGTGTTGATCATTATTGGTCAATCATGACATAATGATCTCCTTAACTCCAACACTGTGTCAATGCTACTTGAACACTCTGTAGTGTGGAAACACATGAACACTGAGCAGGGTTTGTTTAACACTGGGAAATATTACATCAACTTTACCTGTTTCATTTACGTAAGACTGATGCATTTGAATCACATTAAGTTTACTTGATTTGTTTAAATTAAAAATGTAATCTAAATGCATGGAAAAGATGTACGTAATTGAATTACGTTAAGGGCTGAAATATTTTTTTGAGTGCATTTGCCAAATACCATAGATCTCCAAATACTACACAGTACTACTAGCGTAAAAGTATTATTTAAATGTGTTATCATGCGACACGAAAAATGACACGATTATTTTACAAAGTCTCGGATCTCTGGAACTCCATTGTTATTAACCTATTTTAAACTTTTAGACTAGGCCAACATGAAGTTTGCTCACAAACGTTTAGCTGTAGTTTATTTATATGATCATCATTCATTACATCATATTACCTCCTTGTCCCCGGTTTCCTCTTCTCTTCTTTTTTTTTTCTAGTGAAGTGAACATCTATAACAATTAGGTGACTGATGTATGTGGAAGTGCGGCTGTGCGGGGGAAGATTGATCATGCGTCGAACCGAATAGTTACGTTTTTGTCGGATAATCGTTTTTTTGTAATATTTTAAATTGATAGCATTGAAGTATTGACTGACATGCATTGACTGACATGATCCTTTCTGTGATGTAAATTCAAGGTAAGGGCAAAGGATCCAATATGTGAACTCAGTCCTGCTTGATCACTTACCTTGATCAGCTCTGCTGTATATAATTGTGCATATATAAATATATTTTACTTACTAAAATACAATGACATAAGCATACCAGTAATCATAGCACTCACACTACACAAATTGAGCCACAGTCGTTTTTAAATTACATAAAGCCATAGAGCAAACTTAATATTACATAATATAATAATATAATAATAATAATATAATAATATAATATTATATTATTAAACAATGATACAAAATACTCTGTATATGCACCATGATGAATGCTAACTGTAACATATTAAAGAATAAACAATAAAATTATGTTGTTGTTGTTTTTTACAAATTAACCTTTTATTGTGAAAACCCATCACCGTACAGACAAACATGACACAACAGTATAAATATCTTGGACTGACACTTGAAACACTTGTAAAGCAACTTCCAAGTTCCTGAGAAAGAACCTTTCATTTTAACTGATGAATAACAAAGCAGACGATAGATTAGACGACTGACTGTCATTCTTCTCATTCTCACGTCTCTTCCTGGTAGAAGTGAAAGACATTTCAGAGCTGCTGTTCAACACAACAGTTCAGAGGAGAAAGAAAGATCTGCAAATATAATTTGAGGTGCGTTTCATCTTTCTTTAGTTGTTTTCATGTGTGAGTGTCGTCTTATAATGTGTCATTGGTTAGTTTGTGTTTGTTTAATGCTGTGTTAAAGTCATTTTGGTGATTTTATTGAAATCTTGTGTTGTGGTGATCAAACAGATGATCAAGTGTGTCTTTCAGTGAATCACAGACAGCTGTTTTCTGATACTGTTGTCACATGGTGTCAAATCACTGTTTTTCTCAATTTACTGTTTATTCTCAAACAATATTTGTGTTTTGAATGTAGATCTGTGAAATATGAGGTTGAAAATGTATGGCTGAATGACTTCATATCACAATAATGATTAATAATGAATGCACATAACCTGACATAATCACACATGTGCTGAAAACCTCTGAAGTTTATCTGAATTAAAGTAACGCTGAAACATAAATCTGGTTTTTGGAAACCATCCAGCTGTCAAACCGGTTTCAGTTGTTTTCCTGAAATGGTCCTGTTTAACTGGTTCTGAAGATGAACGTTTGAAACAGTGGTTTCAGTTCAGAGTTATTAACTATTACAGCAAATCATTTATATTCCCCCACAAATAAAGTAAATAGAAATATCAGAAGCAGTGAGAGTATCACGTATCATTGTATCTGTGTTGAGCTGCTGAACTTCACAATGAAAGACTGTAGGAAAGATAAAAATGCTGTTAAACTGCAGTACATCAGTAGTCCACTACAGCACTACTACATGTGAGTAAAGTACACTAGTGCACAGCTGCATTATAATCATCTGAGATTTCACACAGACACACAAGAAAATGCCTCCTTTAGGCTCAAACTCCAGCTGCATGAACTGACAAAGACTCCTAGAAATGATCTCAACCACAGGAGCTTCACCCTTCATCCTCATGTTCATGATGAGTTTAGTTGAATCAACAGCACAAACCAATGTCATGAACTACAAGTAACTTCAGTCTAATGCAGCTGCAGAATCACACCAACACAGATGCAGTTACTCATTTGTCCACTAGAGTCCACCTGTCAGTGACGTCACTGAAGTGAAAATACATACTGTAGGGTTTTTTTTTTTTTTTTTTTTTTTTTTTTTGCTAACAAAGCTCAAAAAAATTGTTCATTGTTTATTTTATGATCATTAATTTGTCTCTGCTCATAGCTTCATAATCCAAATAACATTTGAGCACTTAGCTCCTCATGTTAAGAGTGAAACTACTTCAGATTTTCTTCTTGTCCTGCAGCTGTGAATCAGTGAAGGACGATGGCGTCTGTTAAACATCTGCTTAAGACCACACAGAACTTGGAAAATGCTGAACTGAAGCAGTTTCAGCAGAACTTAGAAGAAGATCATGAGTGTATATCAAAGTCTGAAATGGAGAATGCAGATACGATAAAAACAGTGGATAAGATGGTGACGTGTTTTGGACGAGATGAAGCTGTGAAGATCATGGTTGGCATCCTGAGGAAGATTAACCAGAATGAACTGGCTGAACAGCTGGAGAACGAACACAAGCAAGGTATCATTTTATTCCCAGAGACTAATGTGATTGACTGTCTGCCAGTGTGATGTATGACATAAATGTTCCTCTTTGTTGATGTGATTGATGTTTCTCAGTGAGTATTACAGCAGCAATTACAGAGTCAGTCACATCAGCGGCAGATTTTAGATGGCACTGTCATCAAACTGATTCAGGCTATGTCTACATTAATCCAGATACATTTGAAAACAGCATTTTCATTTTAAAACATTCTCCATCCACACTAGTGTTTTCCAAAAGTTTTTTTATCCACACTGAATGGTTGAAAAACATTAAATTGGCCTTACTGCACATGCATAAAAACACATAAAAGCTCACTGAGATGATACAGATGAAACAGTCATAGTAAGTTTATATGCAGTTCTTTTGGCAGGATCATTTTATTTATGGAAATATCATTCACTGACTCATCCAGGTCGCACTCACTCACCATTATATGTTTGATCTAAAATGAAACTGCCTTCATGTTTTGCCACAGGACAGCAATTGTGAGTAAATTTTCTGTCATATTGCAGGACTGTAATATTAAGAGTGTACAAAGTAACACATCTTTAGCAACAGTGTGAAAGTGAAAAGCACATAACAGGCACAATACCAGCACAAACACTGATATCTATTAGTACAATATGTGTCATGTGACTAAACTTGTCGTCATTTTCAAAAGTCTCCATTTTCACACTACAACACAAAATCTACATTTTCAAATGAATCCACTTTGGTTTTCAAAAAAACTCTGTTTTCCTTGACAAAAATGCCATTTCAGTGTGGATGGAAGGCCAAAACTGAGAGAAAACATAATAAACATATTTAGAAACTGTAAATTGAAACCAGGTTGTTAGGGATGTACAGTGCTGTTTCCAGCAGTATGAATTTAATCTGTCTGCAACACTTATTAATAATGATGATATGAAAAAATAATATTTGTCAAATTTGTTTACTGTTTTTTTGTTTTGTTTTGTTTTTAGTTATAGAGCTGGAAAACTTATTGAAACCTCACAAAACCAACATGAAGAAGAAAGCAGAACATATTTTTGAGGGCCATAAAGAAACTTACACAGATCTTAAGGCTGTTTACACAGAACTGTTCATCACAGAGGGAGATATGACAGATGTCAATCAGGAACATGAGATTCTGAAGATTGATGATGCTCTAAAGACCCAGAAATCACAGGACAAACCAATCAAATGTGAAGATATATTTAATGAACTGAGGAAAAAGAATGAGAAGAAGATTGTGCTGACCAAGGGAGTTGCTGGCATTGGAAAAACATTTTCTGTGCACAAATTCATCCTGGACTGGGCAGAAGGAAAAACCAGTCAGGATATAGACTGTGTGTTTCTGCTTCCATTCAGAGAGATCAACATGATTAAAAACAGACAGATCAGTTTCCATGAGTTTCTGCTGAGATTTTATCCTGAATTGAAGGACCTGGAGAAATCACAGTTATATACAGAATCTAAACTTGCATTTATATTTGATGGACTTGATGAGAGTCGTCTGCCTCTGAATTTTAACAGTAGGTCATTGAACACTGTTGAGGAAAGATCATCTGTAGATGTGCTGTTTACAAATCTGGTCAAAGGGAATCTGCTTCCATCAGCTCTGGTCTGGGTGACCTCACGACCAGCAGCAGCCAATCAGATTCCTGCTCGATATGTAGGTTTGTTCACTGAGGTGCGAGGATTCACTGACCAACAGAAGGAGCAGTACTTCAGAAAGAGTATCAGAGAAAAGACTCTGGCTGACAGAATCATCTCACACATCAAGACGTCTCGTAGTCTCTACATCATGTGCCACATTCCTGTGTTCTGCTGGATCACAGCCACAGTACTTCAGCATATTCTCATCCGGAGCAGTGAAGAGAAAATCAGCACAACACTCACTGAAATGTACATCCACTTCCTGCTGATACAGATGAACATGAAGAACCAGAAGTATGATGAAAAAAAACTAAGACAACCTACAAAGCTCTTACATTCAAACAAAAAAATTATTCTGAAATTAGCCAAGCTAGCATTTGAACAGCTGAAGAAGGAAAACATTGTGTTTTATGAGAAAGATCTGAAAAATGTGGTATTGATGTGGGTAAAGACACTGAGTTCACTGGAATGATAGCTGAGATCTTTAAGAAGGAAAATGGACTTTATGAGAAGGTTTTCAGCTTTGTGCATCTGAGTGTTCAAGAGTTTCTCGCTGCAGTGCATGTGTTCATCTGTTACCTGAACAAGAACATGCGAGAGCTTCAGTTTTTCTTTGAAGATTCACAATCTTCAATCAAATTTCATGAGTTAACAAAGAGTGCCACTGATAAAGCAATGCAGAGTAAGAGAGGACATCTGGACCTGTTTCTGCGGTTTCTGATGGGAATTTCACTGGAGTCCAGTCAAAACCTGCTTGAAGGCCTGATCACACAAACTCAAGACACCACAGAGAGCATCAGACAAACAACTGAATACATTAAACAATTACAAAACAATAATATCACAGATGAAGCTGCAGTCAACCTATTCTACTGCTTACTTGAGCTCAAAGATCATTCATTATATGAGGAAATCCAGAGTTACCTCAGTTCAGATGAACATCCAGGAAGAAAACTCTCATCTTCAATGTGCACAGTGCTGACCTCAGTACTGCTCATGTCAGAGAAGGTGCTGGATGAGTTCAACCCAAAGAGGTTCACGTCATCACAAGCAGACTACAAGAGACTCATTCCAGCTGTGAGATGCTGCAGAAAAGCCCTGTGAGTAATTTCACTGACTGCTGTTCAATTAAACATTTTGTTCTTTATCACTAAACAATTAAATGTCAAAATACTATGTGAAATATTTTCCTGTCCTGATTATGAAGGGTACAAAAAGTTATTGCAGAAACGCTAAACATCAGAAAATATTCTGGCTAAACATTCTGTTTTGGCAGATTTGATGGCTGTGGTTTTGATGAAACATGCTGTGAAACTGTGTCTTCGGCTCTACAATTGTCAGACTCTCATCTGACAGAGCTGGAGCTGAGTAATAATCACCTGCAAGATTCAGGAGTGAAGCTGATTTATGATGGACTGAAGAGTCCAAACTCTAAGCTGGAGATGTTGAGGTTTGAGTTTGAAATTCTTGATTATTTACTTAAGTTACTAATGACATTTTAAGGGATAAAGTGGTAACACTTTATAATAAGTATATAGTAATAAAGTATTTACAAATTATTTGCAAACTATAGTTAATCAATAGTTTATAAACTGTTAACAGACATTAACATACTATACAAACAGTGAGTTTTTTTTTATTCTTTAATTAGCTCATATATAAAGAGTTAGATAATGCTTTGTAAACAATCGCAAATATTTCTCACCTTAGATTAGGTCATGGTATATAAAAAAAATGTAATTAATTAAGTGCTTAAAACCAACCTTTATTGGTCATTAATTGCATTAGTATTCAGAGTTTCTTAAAATGTACAAATACATGAAGCCTATGCCCAAAGTTAAACATAACCACTTAAAAAATTAAATAGCATAATTCTGTCAATATAAAATGCATACAAATACTTATTAGATCACGTTGTTAAAATACATGAGTTAGGATTAAGGGTAGGCTTAGAGTTAGACTTAGTGGGGACACGATATACAGTTTAATTTATACAGTATTCTATGGAAGGTCCTTATAAAACATGGAAACCCAATGTGTGTATGTGTGCTTAATGTATTTGTAAACATTTTAAGGGACACTGAATATTAATGCAATTAATGTCCAATAAAGCCTGGTTTAAAGCACTTAATTTATGACATTTTCAGATTTTCTGTGACCTAATCTAATCTGTGGTTCATAAATTGTCAACAAAACATTATCTATGTTTTTACATATGAGTTACTTAAACACGTTAATTACAGTGCCAATCAATGATGAACTCACTACTTGTATATAGTCTATTAATGTATAAACTACAGTTTATTAACTACTAATGAACTATAATAGTTTTGAAATGGTTTAAAAGTGCTTTGTTCTTGTATTCTTATTATAAAGTGTTATTCAGTACAAACATGCACTCCAGATTATAAACTATATAACCTATCTGATAAATTCACATTAATATGGCTGTTTGTTTTGTTCTCTTCACAGGCTGTCTAGGTGTAAACTCACTGCTCAGTCCTGTGAGAGTTTGTCTTCAGCTCTACAGTCCTCAAACTCTGTCCTGAGAGAACTGGATCTGAGTAACAATGACCTGCAGGATTCTGGAGTGATGCTTCTTTCTGAAGGACTGAAGAGTCCAAACTCTAAGCTGGAGATGTTGAGGTTTGAGTTTGAAATACTTGATTATTTATTTATTTTTGAAAAAAAAAAAAAAAAAAAAAAGAATAAACCACACTGTTGTTTTTGTTCAGATTGTCCACATGTAATCTCACTGCTCAGTCTTGTGGGAGTTTGTCATCAGTTTTGAAATCCTCAAACTCTGTCCTGAGAGAACTGGATCTGAGTAACAATGACCTGCAGGATTCTGGAGTGATGCTTCTTTCTGAAGGACTAAAGAGTCCAAACTGTCAGCTGGAGATACTGAGGTAACTGGTTTTCCATTAAATAATTAACAAAATGTTACCACAATAAATGGCCACTGAATTTTGTCAACAAATGTTTAATCTGCTTTCAATGCAATGCCAGAACAAGAGACAAAAACATTCCCAGATAGCATCCGGATGTGGGCCACCTTTGGCAAAAATATGGCACAATCAACAAAGGCTAATCAGGGTGTAAACCAGATGTGGTCCAGGTATATTAAAGTGTATTTGGGTCAGTTTTGGCAAAGATATGGCACATTAAACACTGGCTAATGTGGCTGTGAGCCTAAAGTGGCCAACATATAAAATGACAAATATTGGCCAAATAATTCACAACAATTTGGGCCACTTTTGGCAAATATATGGCACAGTCAGCTTTGGCTAATCAGTATGTAAGCCTAACTTGTCCCACATTTGACATGGCAAATATTCCCCATATATCATAAAACAGATGAAGGCCACTTCTGGTTTGGATGTAGCACTTCACACTGGCTAATTGAAATGTACATTTGAAATAGTAAATATGGCCTAAATATTTTAATAGAATTTGGCTACTTTTAGTAGGATGCAACACAGTTAACTGATACAGGCTGATCTGGATATGAGTCTTAAGAAGGATAGATAACCAGCCATTTATTTTTTTAAACATGCTTTTAATGGTTTTTTTTTTTTTTATGTGTGCTGTGAAAAAAAAAAAAAAAAAAAAAAACACAGAAGTGCAGTATAACAGGGCTCCAGATTGTGAACAAAAATATTAATTTGCGAGTGAAGTTTTTGCTGAGGTTGGCACCAGCGACTATATATTATTTACACTTAAAAAATGAACGCCTTTTTCCTGATTGTTCTGTGATCACATCTTTTGTATGTTCACATATTAAACTGACACAATTTGCATCACGTTTTGTGTAAAAAAAGACTTTCAAACAGTCCTCATCTCTGCCAAACAGCTGTGTTGACGGCACACATGCTTAGACGCAGCTTGAGAGAGATTGAAAATGACAGAGGCGTGTCAGTTGTGTGGATATTGGCATTATCGTGAACATTTCTCATTAATAATTGATACTATGGGTTCTTGTTATCAAGATCTTAGTCTATATGCTACGGTGATGTATTGCTGCCACAAACATATTATTTTTTCCACTCAATTATGTCGCAATAACGAGATCTTATGTCATTTTAACTACATCTTTTCTCGCAATAACGAGATTTTATGTTGTTAAAACAAAATAATTATCTCGTTAAAACGACATAATTATCTTGTTAAAACCACATACATATTTCGTTAAATCAACATATTTCACTGCATGAAAATGCGTGTTTCCGGACTGTTCACGTCAGCGCACAAACCCGTAAACGGCTCGTTTCCGGCAGTTTCCGTGTATGTGCACTGGCGTTTCTGATTCCTTGACACAGACAGAAACAGAAACTGTGATTTTTGTGCGCGGCCGTTTTCCAGTCCTCACTAACGCGGTAAACCCCCAGACACAGACGGAAATGTTGATGCACTCACCGGTAAATTCACGTGTCGTCCTGTGCACGAGAAGTAAATCCCCCACAAAATCCAGGGTACAAGCAGTTAAAAGCAGTTAAAAAAGACGATCATATATCTCAGTAAACGTCTGTAGATTACTGTGCACTTAATATATTTTAAATTCTACTGTTACAATTTTTATGTGTAGAATTGTAATGTTACAATTACGTTGTGAGGACGTGACTCTAAAGGACCAGACTGGTCGCAGCGACGTCCCAAATAACGTACCAGCAACGTAACTTTGTGATTCCCATATTCGTCGTGGCGACGTTACAGTGTTACGTTGGTGGGACGTGACAAGTACGTCCTAACAACCAAACTACCACGTTTCTTATATTTAAAATGTTTACTTCTCACCTTTAGTCTGGTCCAGAGGATGTGCTCGTACCACCTTTAAATCGGTATATAAATGACAAACTCATAAACATTTTCTGCTATAAAAAAAATAAACACTTAATTCTAATGTTTTTTAATCGCTACAGGAGATTTTAGTGAATATATTCAATACATACATGCAAACCATTACAAAAACATTATATTCTAAACATTAAATGAGCAAAAACAGTGCATTCATTTATTAATCAGCATTTATTCAGTGTTATTTCTACAACACTAAGCCAATACATTTTGAACATTACACTTATTCTTTAACCATGCAAAGTGTTACCAAGTCATGAGCCCAGACAATTCAACACATCAATACATAAATCATGTAAATTTTACTGAATTGTTTTAATTTTACTGAAAAGTTTCTCATTACTGATGGGTATAGTTAAAGATTTTATCTGTAAAAATGATCAATAATTAATCAATACTCATTGACAACTCCCTATAATCTGGTACAAAAAAGACACTAATAAGAAAGGAAACAATTCAGTAGTGACTTCTTTATTACTTTAAGTTAATTTGTTTCCTGAGTGTCCCGTGTATGAAACACCTGCTACAAATATCTGATGGTGATGTGCTTCAATACTGCTTCACTATCAAAAGCAAAACCTAAACAATATTGTCATTACCAAAGGACCATAGTACCCGAGTACTCTGATGTCAAACATGTTCTTCGCCATCCTGAGTCTGTACTGCCAATATCGTTCTCTGGCACCTGAAAGGGAGGATCACCCTGTTAATGTTGCTAATGTATGTACACAATCAGTCAAAAAACTGCAGTCTTTGTGTTTCAATGTTTTTCGACAGAAGTCTATTCAAATCTATTTAATCAAACTTACAGTACAAAACTGTAATATTGTGAAATATTTTTAACTTAAAATGTTTTCTATTGTTTTTCAAAATACACTTTAAAATGCATTTAATTCCTGTGAGGCAAAGCTGAATTTTTCTTAACTCCAGTCTTCAGTGTCACATGATCACTCATATGATGAATTGATGCTCAAGAAAGATTTCTGATTATCAATGTTGAAAACAGTTGTGCTACTTAATAATTTTTTAATCTTTTGTAACATTATAAATGTATTTACTATCACTTTTGATCAATTAAATGCATCCTTGCTATTAATGTCTTCCCAAAGAAAAGACAATCTTAGTGACTCCAACCTGTTGAACTGTAGTGTACACAAAAATTTAGGCAGCACAACTGTTTTCAACCACACTGATAATAATCAGAAATGTTTCTTCAAAGCAGCAAATCAGCATATTACAATGATTTTGAACACTTACAACTGGAGTAATGATGCTGAAAATTCAGCTTTGATCACAGAAATGATTTACATTTTAAGATTAATTTCAAAGTTTGACCAACAGTATACATTACTACATTTAAATGAAAACACATCTTGTAATAAACAATGCACACATTCTCAAAGAACTTACGTTCTGATGATTACTTCCGTCCCTCACAGCTGCCTTCTTCAGTGGTTCCCAGACTTCCTCATTTTTCACCTTTCCTTTGAATCTACACAAAAAAAATAACAGAGAATTTGGATAAGTCACCCCAGACTTTTTTTGATGGTGGCCACAAACTGTCAAAGTGCCTTTTGAAATCTTAAGTGGTTCTCCAGCTTCTAAAGGAAATGCAGAATCTGGGGCCTTATTCACAGAGAATTTTATCTTACTACTATGTGTCCTAGCTAGGATATATGGTTTAAAACATATTTACAAAACTCTTAAGAGTCTACAATATCTAAAAAGAGGGTTCAGTCAATGCATAGACCAGGGATCCTCAAATCTGGCCCATGAGATCCACTTTCCTGCAGAGTTTAGCTCTAACCCTAATCAAACACATCTGAGCATGCCAATCAATGTCTTCAGGATCATTAGAAAATCACAGGCAGGTGAGTTTGATCAGGGTTGGAGCTAAACTCCGCAGTGGACTGTCCATCCTGGGTAAGATTTGAGGAACCCTGGCATAGACTTTCTTTTTTGTTAAATTTCCACACTGTGCATGGGTTGGAGCTCTTAATACTGAACTCTCAAAGTGCACCAGACAGACAAATTTAACTTTGAACTGTACAGTACATTATTTCTTACACAAGGCCATGGCCCCAGATCCCCCAGGCAGACCAAGGTCCAGCTATCCTCCATAGTCTCAAAAAAAATCCTGTGGGAAACACAGCAAAATGATTTTGTGTATGATTTAGGCATAGGGGAGAGTAGAGCTGCACGATATAATTGAATAATTTTTGATTTGACTGTATATCTTTCAGTTATATCTACACCATAGACTGTAAAAACATGGACGTAGTGTCCGTGACGTCACCCGTAGATTTCTGAAGAGCATTTTTGAAGCTCTAAGTGGGCGGGAATCTTGGAATCGCGTCACTGCACGTCACTCCCGGATTATCGAAAATGGGCAAATAGGCGGGACGTGGGTGGAGCTGGTTGCTGAAACTACGCCCGCCGAGCGTGACGGTGGTGACAGCAGCGGCAATCCACCTGTCACTCAAGTGGCCACGCCCTAAAATATGCAGAACTTTAAGGCTTAATATAAATTAAACGGATGAGTTATAAACAAATTCACCCCCCTCAGAGTTGACATGAAGGGCAAAATGAGCTTTATAGACCAAAACCATTTTTTGAACCAGGCTGTAAACATATTCTTTTCTGCTGTGAAGTTGGGCATTTTAACATGGGGAGTCTATGGGATTGACTCCCTTTTGCAGCCAGTCTCTAGCGGCCTGTCGATGAATTGCAGTTTTAGTCACTTCCGTGTTGGCTTCAAGAGGTAAACCGGGAGGTTGCCACTTGATCTACACTTAGGTTTTGCTTAACACTTACACCTAAGTTTTTGTTACTTTCACTGTTCACTTTTTGCTCTATGGTACATCATCTTTAATTTATTAGAATTAGAGCTGCTCCACTGCAGCAGCTACTGTAATCACGCGTTTTGTTGTAATAATGCAGGGAACTACTTGTTATAAATCTCCTAACAGTGATATTTTCACCAATAAAGTTGTGTATGCTTTATAGTGAATGCCCCTATAAATTTTATATTACCTGACTGAGTTGAGTCTGGGCGGTGCCAGTCGAAGCCTGAATGACCGCTCATTAACGATGCAGAGTTCCAGCAGTTCGAGTTCTCATTGGCTATAATTAATCACGTGCTGAAGAGCTGACGCGCCATTTAATGTATTATATCATTAAATATTTATTTTCCTTTTAGAAATATTTAATAAAAGATAACGTCACTAATCAATACCAGCAATAACAATGAATAAATTAACAAATCAATGATCTGATTATTCACATGATTTAATTGTCTCAAATAACTTAATTTTATTTAATGATAGCCTACAATGTATTTATTTACAAATATAAATACATTATTAAAACAAAACTGTATATATATATATATATATGTGTGTGTGTGTGTGTGTTAATAATTTTATTTAATAACTGTAACATTTTGAAGTAGTTCAAAAATCCAACCAAATTACAACAAAAACTGTATACATATATAGTTTTTGTTGTAATTTGGTTGGATTTTTGAACTACTTCAAAATGTTAATAATTTTAACAAAATAAGAAGGATCATGGAAATTGCATGTTATTTTTTATTTATTACTGACCTGGTTATAAACTATATTTCACATACCAGCTGTTTATATATACTCCACAAGACAAAATAATAATTGATTTTCCAGCAGCATCTGCATATTTGAAACCTTTTCAGAAGTAAATGTAAGATTCTCAAGAAAGCAGTACAATGCATTAAGAACCAGGGGGTGTAAACTTTTTGAAGTGGATGATCAGGGTAAACTGCACCTATATTGTCTTCTGTGAGACATGTAAATATTTCTGTAGTCTGAAGTGCAATACTAAATGGAAAAACAAAATCTGTAAATAAAATATACTTAATAAATAGAATTTACACATCATCATTCTGTTCAAAAGTTTATACCCCCTGCTATTTAATGCATTGTGTTGCCTTCTTAAACATCATAAATGTTTTCACCTTTTGTAATATTTATGCATGAGTCCCTCAGTTGTTCTCAGTGTGAAAAGATGGATCTCAAAATCATACAGTAAGTTTTGGAAAGTGTTCAAAAAATCAGAAGATGCTGGAAAAACCAAATAATGTGCAGGAGCTGGAGGATTTTTCTGAAGAACAGCAGGCAGAAGAACTGCTCAGGACAAACAAGGGACTCATGAACAACTATCACAAAAGATAAAAACAGTCATGGATCATGCAGGAATCGAAACACAGTATTAAGATTAAAGGGTATGTAAACATTTGAACAGGGTAATTTATATAATTTCAGTTATTATTTTGTCTTGTGGTGTATATATAAACTGGAGTATATAAAATCTGTCATGTTAAATAGTTTATTCAGGACAGTACTAAATAAAAAAAGTTTTCATAATCCCTCTTATTTTGTTAAAATGATTAACATTTAGTATGTTCTGCAAGGGGTATGTAAATTCATGAGTACAACTGTATTCAATTTTTGTTATGGACAACTTATTGTTTACATTTTACTGCCATTGTCACAGAAATGCAATATTAAATGTAACATTTGCATGTAGATATAACAATAATTAAAAAAAAAAAAAAACATCAATCATAAAACTTTTTTAAAAAGTTGAGTTTTAGCTGTCTTTTGCTGTTAACAAGACTGCCCACAGAAAAACCACATGGGGCCCCAATTGAGCAAACTGGTATGGGCCCCACATGGGCTAACCCACAGGGGGCCCAGAGCGGGTTTAGTGTGGGTTAGCCCACTGCGGGCTTGGCCACAGAAAACTATCATGAGGGCCCAAACGGGCAAACCCACTATGGGCCCACATGGGCTAGCCCATAGGGGTCCCACAGCGGGTTTAGTGTGGGCTTGCTCTGCCCGCACTGTCCCACAGTAAACCCACAGCGGGCCCGCGCGGGCATGTTTGCTGGGTACTGGAGTGCCCTCTAGTGGGGTTCGAGAGCACTCCATAACAATGACGTTATTTAAATGGTTTTATGTATGCATACTAACCTTCATCTGAGGTAAATCTCTCATAAAATACCGGACTCCGTCAGCGCGCGCGCAAACACTGCTGCAGTGAGACCGTGGGGGAGGGGTATGAACAGTGATGCTCAGAGTCGATTCCAAAAAGATTCGATTCACGGGCGTAAAAAAATGAGAATCTCGGGTGATTCAGCTCCAAATGCGAGGCCTGAAATGTCCGTGTGTGGTATGTGTTCATTACCTCGATTACCAAACTATAACAAACCCTGTCATACAACACTACCCACGAATGTGTGGATTTTTATTAATCTCA